>NC_057401.1:16362121-16662121 GCF_019320065.1 Cervus canadensis
ACTGGGGAAGGGCCTTGCACACTGGAGAACAATAGAGACAGACTCTGTGTGTGTGTGTGTGTGTGTGTGTGTGTGTGTGTGTGTAGAGAGAGAGAGAGAATGGGCAGTATGGGGAGAGCCAGCAGAAGTCTGTTTGGGGAAAGATCCAAAGGGACTAGAGCAGCGCTCGTGATTACCATCACTTTAAAAGTTTGCTGGTCTGTGTGAACGAGGCCCCAACAGGATCTCTGGGCTTAGACTGCTCTCTAAAGCTCTGCATCTTGTTGGAAATCTCCCCTCAGAAGACTCACCGGTTCCACTCAGAGTCTGACTTCAGCAACTTGACCATCTCAAAAGCCCTTCTATCTTGACTTCCCTGCCAATAACTGAGGATCTACTATATCCCTAGTATTTTGTCATTTTAAAACTTATGTTTATTAGGGAAATACATGCATGTGGTAAAAAGAAAAATCACATAGAAGAGTGTAGGATAAAAAGCAGTAATATTTCAACTTTCTTTTCTCCATCCCAGTCCACTCATCAGAAGTAAAAGTTGATGCCTTTGAGTTCAAGTCTCCTAATGACTGCTTCGTACCTCTAAGTAGTATACTTCTATTTCTTGATCTTTTTTTTTTTTAATTAGACAATATATGTTAAAACTTAACCATGAAAGACCAAGACTTAGTTCACTTGTATTTTACCTCATCTCTCCACCCTTAGAGTATTTCATCTTTGTATTGTTTATTTTTGAGTTATTTTATTAGATAACATTGTGATATTAGGTACTATATTTATCTATATTTCCCATTTTATCCTTTTCATTATTTATCTCTATTCCATTCTTCCCTTGTCAGCTCCCATCACGTCTCAGCCAAGTCTTAATTCTTACTTTGTTAACAAGGTTGACATTTAAAACTGTCCTGAAACCATAATGAACTCTTATGAGCTTTTGCTATAGATTGAAAACCAAAGAATAGAACTGGCATTATTATAGCCATGTGAATATTGTTCATGGCAAAGACAAAGTTGTATGTTAGGATTGCATTTTCTTCCTTACAAGCCCAATGAAACACCCTCTGGGCCACTTAAGATACAATTGTTGTAGCTTCAAGGTCCAAAAAGTTCTCTTCCCTTACATTACAACAATTGCCTAAAGTCATAGAATGCTTCATAAGAAACCACGAATTTGTCAAACATCTTTTGATTGTTACTTCTATTGCCTCCCCCTGCCCCACCCTGGAGTTTCTAATGGATTTGTATTGCCCATTTATATGGAAAAGAAAAAGATTTCCTCCACTCAGAAGATTTTATGGAGGAAGGTCTTCTGCTTGGTCACTGTACAGGTCCCGGATACATTCCCCGAGGCTTAGCTCCGGGGTGAGCAGGCCAGGAGTGGCTCCTCAAGTCAGAATGAAAGTGAAAGTGTGTTAGTTGTTCAGTCATGTTGGACTCTTTGCAATCCCAAAGACTGTAGCCTCAGTTCACAGAATTCTCCTGGCAAGAAGACTGGAGTGCGTTGCCATTCCCTTCTCCAGGGTACCTTCCTGACCCAGGAATCAAACCCTGGTCTTCTGCATTGCAGGCAGATTCTTTACCATCTGAGCCACCATGAGGAGGACAAATCTCTGGGTAAGACATTCAACACAGAAATTTAGCTTCTTCCAATCAGTATTTATTCAGTTTACTTAAAGACGTTCCTTAAAAATCTCAGAATTTTTGTCAGGGATAAATGCTAGGCTGAATGTAGAAAGAATGGAGAGGAAAGGGAAGATGACACTCCCTAATACACCCATTTTGTGTTTAGACCTTCAAAGGATCTCCTTGTTAACTCAACACCTGATCATCCCCCTCTGTCTTAACTGCTTAACTGCCTGCTCTGAGCTTGGAGCCTTCAGGGGGCATACTCTGGTCAGGTTAGCTTTTTCCTTCCTCTGCAGCCTCCTGAGTCAGGTGTTTTGGGATGTGGATCCATATCACTGTTTCATGTATCAGCATGCTCCTGTCCTCTTCCCATCTTCCAGGAATTTCTTGAAATGTCTCATCCATTAATTATCCACTTTCCCATTTTTTTGGGGTTCAGAAAATTAATGGGTATAAAATTCACTCACCTTCTTGAGCTAGAAAAGTCAGACCTTCCTTCATGGCGCATCTTTGTCCCTTTGCCTCTAAAACATTTTGTCTTCACTTTAGTTTTCTATTTGCTGCTTTAACAAATTACCCAGAGGGAATGGCTTAAAACAACACAAATTTACTCTTTGACAGTTCTGGAGGCCAGAACTCTGAAGTGAGTCTTAGAGGGCTAAAATCAAGTTGCAAAATCAAGGTCTGGTTCCTTCCTGAGGGTCTAGAAGAATCTGGTTTTTTGGCTCCTCCAGTTTCTGGGGGCTTCAGGCCTTCCTTGGCTCATGGATGCCTGGTCCTAGTCTCTCGCTTCTGCTGTCAAAATTCCTCCTTCCTTTTCTGGGTCAAACCTCCTTCCGCCTTCCTCAGATAAGTGTACTTGTGGTTACCTTTAGAGCCTGCCTAGATAATTCAGGACAATCTCCATCTCAAGATCCTTAATTTAATCACATCTGCAAAGTCATGTTAGCCATATAAGGTAACATCCACAGGTTGTTAAAACATCCACAGGTAGGTAAAAGAACCTGGAGCCATTTTTCTGCCTACCGTAGTCTTCTTTGATTTCTCCATTTCTGTTACCATATTCATCCAGTCAGTAATCAAGTCCCATGGCTGGATTCATCTACTGGCTCTCAAATCTGAATGCACATTACAATTACCTGCAGATCTTTAAAAAGTACAACAGTCCTGGCCAAGAAAGTGAGAAGTTCTGGGGAGTCAGGTCTCGATATTATTTTCAAAAAATTTTTAAAAAAAAATTTATAAAATTTCAAACTTAGAGAAACATTGCAAGAAAAGTACAAATAATTCCCATATACTCTTGATTGTTTACATTTTGCACCATTTTCTTTAACATTCTCTTTTTATCTTTTTTTGAACCCTTCGAGAGTAAGTCCTTCACCCCAAGAGTTCTTCAGTATGTGTTTCCTAAGAATGAAAACAGTCTTTTTCATAACCACAGTGCCATTACCAAATCAGGAATTTAACATACAACACATTTTACTTTTCCACCAAGAATATACGTGATGACATCAGGATCATAACCCCTACTTTTTTATTGTTTCCATTTTCCTGGAATATCTTTGCCCAGCTTTTTATTTTTAGCCTTTCTGAATTATTTTGTATTAAGTGTGTTTCTTTCTTTTAAAAAGTAAAGTACTTACTTAGTTAATTTATTTGACTGAACCAGGTCTTAGTAGTAGCGTGTGGGATCTAGTTCCCTGACCAGGGATTGAACCTGTACCCTCTGTATCAGGAGCACAGAGTCTTAGCCACTGGACCACCAGGGAAGTCCCTAAGAGTGTTTCTTAAATAGAGCATTTAGTTGGCTTTTACTTTGTGATCCAGATAGAGAATCTTTGCAAACGAGTTAAGCCTTATACATCTTTACTGATAAAGTTGATATGTTTAGCCTGAACTCTGCCATGTTATTTTGTTATTATTATTTTTGTGTTATATTTGCTATGCTTCTTTACATAATCTGTTTTGTTTTTAAATGACTTTGGCATTAGAATTTTATATATATAAATATATATATATTCCCCATCTATATATATATAGAATTATATATTTACATATATAAGGTCATTCTGACCATATATATATATATAGGCTTTTATTTTTAAATAAGTTTATTTCTTTTTAATTGAAAGATAATTGCTTTACAATATTGCGCTGGTTTCTGCCATGCATCAACATGAATCAGCCATAGGTATACCCATGCCCCGCCCTCCCGAACCTCCCTCTCACCCCTCGCCCCAGCCCACCCCACAGAGCACTGGTTTGATCTCCCTGAGTCGTCCGGCAAATTCCCACTGGCTATCTATTTCACACATGGTAATGTATATGTTTCCATGCTACTCTCTCCATCCTTCCCACCCTTTTCTTAGTGCCCCCCTCCTATGTCCTCATGTCTCTTCTCTATGTCTGAATCTCCACTGTTGCCCTGCAAATAGGTTCATAGCACCATCTTTCTAGATTCTGTATATATGCATTAATATACAGTATTTATTTTTCTCTTTCTGACTTGCTTCACTCTGTAAAGCTCTAGGTTCATCCACCTCATTAGAACTGACTCAAATGTGTTCCTTTTTATGGCTAATACTCCATTGTGTATATGTACCACAGCTTCTTTATCCATTCATCTGAGATGGACATCTAGGTTGCTTCCATGTTCTAGGTGTTGTAAATAGTGCTGCAATCAACATTGGGTGCATGCCTCTTTTTTTTTTTTTTCCTTCAATGATTTTATCTCTAATCAGGTTGGGTCCATGTATAAAACACTCATCTCTATGGAATCACCCTGTTCTCCAACCCCAAGCCTCCTTTTAATATAGATTATATTCATTTGAAGCATTACCATTCAAGTACAGTTTAATGGTAAGTTAAAGTGAAAGTGAAGTGTCCAACTCTTTGCAACCCCATGGACTGTAGCCTGCCAGGCTCCTCCATCCATGGGATTTTCCAAGCAAGAATACTGGAGGGGGTTGCCATTTCCTTCTCCAGCATGTGTCTTTTTGAATTATGGTTTCCTCAGTGTATATGATCAGTAGTGGGATTACTGGGTCATATTGTAGAGTTGTTCCCAGTTTTTAAAGGAATCTCCATTCTATTTTCCCTAATGGCTATATCAATTTATATCCCCACCAACATTGCAAGGGGTTCCCTTTTCTCCACACCCTCTCCAGGATTTATTGTTTATAGATTTTTTGATGACTGCCATTCTGGCCAGTATGAGGCAATAGCTCATTGTGCTTTTGATTTGCATTTCTCTAATAATGAGCAATGTTGAGCATCTTTTCATGTGTTTATTAGCTATCTGTATGTGTTCTTTGGAGAAATGTCTGTTTAGGTCATCTGCTCACTTTTTGATTGGGTTGTTTGTTTTTCTGGTATTGAGTTGCGTGAGTTGCTTGTATATTATGGAAATTAATTCTTTGTCAGTTGGTTCAGTTGCTTCCCCCCAAAATTACACACACACACATATATTTGTTTCAGAGATTATCTTCTTATACCTTTAAAAAATACCCTTCACACCCACTAGGCTGGCTACTATCGATAAAACAGAAAATAAGAAGTGTTGGCAGTGATATAGAGAAGTTGTACTCATGTAACGGGATTGTAAAATGGTGCAGCTGCTATGGAAAACAGTATGATGTTTCCTCCAAAATTTAAAAATTGGACTGCCATATGATTTAGCAATCCCACTTCTGGGTATATATCCAAAAGAATTGAAAGCAGTGTCTTGAAGAGTATTTGCATATCCACGTTCATAGCGGCACAACACATAACAGCCAATAGGTGGAAGCAACGCAGATGTCCGACAGATGAATGGGTGAATACAGTGAGGTATGTATCATTCACGACAGATACGATGCAGCCTCAAAAAGGAATGAAGTTGTGTCTCATGCTGTACCATGAATGGACCGTGAGGACATTATGCCAAGTAAAATGAACCAGCCACAAAAGAACAAGTATTATAGGATTCTACTTACATGAGGTGTCTAAAGTTCACAGATGTAGAAAATAGACCGGTGTTTCCTAGAGTCTGGGTGTAAAGGGGAATTGTTCAATGGGTACAGAATTTCAGTTTTGCAAAGATGAAAAGGTTCTAAAGCTATGTTTCACAAAAATGTAAGTATACTTACCACTTTGAACTGTATTCTTAAAAATGGTTAAGATGGTAACTTTTATGATATCTGTTTTTACAATAAAAAAAAATGCCCTTAGCTCCCTGTTTCTAATTTAAGCTTCTCTCTCTGGGTTCTTTTTAGTATAAACTCAAATAAATGGTATTCTTTTGTTTCCACCTACTGTATATATAATAGTTAGTGAGTATATGCTTCCCAGGTGGCACTAGTGGTAAAGAATCCACCTGCCAGTGCAGGAGATGCAAGAGATGCAGGTTCAATCCCTGGGTTGGGAAGATCCCCTGGAGGGGGCATGGCCACTCACTTCAGTATTCTTGCCTGAAGGATCGAATGGACAGAGGAGCCTGGTGGGCTACAGTCCATAGTCACAAAGAGTCAGACATAACTGAAGTGACTTAGTACTCATGCATGTGCATTAGTAGGGCTTCCCTGGTGGCTGAGTGGTAAAGAATCTGCCTACCAATGCAGGAGACACAGGAGACATGGCTTCCATCCCTGGATCGAGAAGATCCCCTGGAGAAGGAAAGCAACCCACTCCAGTATTCTTGCCTGCAAAAGCCCATGAACAGAAGAGCCTGGAAGGCTACAGTCCATGTGGTCACAAAGAGTCAGCCAGGACCGAGCGACTGAGCACACATTCATGCATGTGCATTAGCAGTTCTAAGAACATCTCCAGATGATTCTAAATATTATGTAACTAGAGCTGATAATCACTGGGCAACTCTCCCATCACTCCTTTCTTTTTCAATCTTACATCATCATTCTAACCCAGCTTTCATTATTCCTCACATGTTGTAAACTCCCTTCTCTGGCTTTTCTTGGATTGTCTGTTCAATCCTCTCTAAATACTATATCCCGGGCAATCTTGCAAAATTTCCACTTTGTGTCATGTTTGCTACTCAAAGTTACCAAGGAGTCTTTTCCATTGCCTCAAGTTGGAAGAGGTGAATTGATTTGAGTTCCAGCAGGGACACTTATCAGTTATGTGACCTTTGTTAAATAATTAAAAAATAATTTATTTATTTTAATTGGAGGATAATTGCTTCACAATATTGTGATGGTTTTGTGAAATAATTTAAGGGGCCAATGCAGCTGCTGGATCATAAGAGATTTCAATTAACATCCTTCCATTCTTCCTTTGCTAAGCTCCAGTATCCCATTGTTCCTTCTATCCACCCACTCCCCCCACCCACTCTCCTAACCTCCCTTGCTAATTCTCACAGCCATCTTGAGGTTTTAAAACCAGACTCACCTCTGAAAACCAAATTCAAGTACCCTCTCTTGCCTAAAACACCTCAATCAGAAATAACTGTGCACCCCTCTCAGCATCCTCGGCACTTTCTCTAACATGTGGAACCTTTTAGTGACTTGTGTTCTGTCTTTTTACAAAAGTGTAAATAAAGTTAATTAAAAGGAAACAGGAATCCAAGGGCAGGTGCAGGAGGGAGCAAAGTGAGCACTCCCTATCAGAGGATTGAGGAATTACATCATTTGCTTCGAAATATGTAGCCTTGCTTGAACACTTATGGTCCAGTGTCACCCACGCTCCCTGTGTCTTTTGGCAAGTTACACATTGTACAAAACTCTTCTATTGTAAGCTCTTTGTGGGTAAAGTCTGTGTCTTAAAGATCTCTGTCCTTGATCCAACATTATAGGAAAGCAATAGGACCTAGGCGTCTAATGATAGCTGACACTGAATGCTTATTATCCACTTGACCTTGTTCTAAGTGTCATGGTCTGGGCACGGGTTGAGAAAGAATTTTCAGACATGAGACAGAATGAGGGGGAAATAAAGTTTATTAGAGTGGGAGACGCTGTTTGAACAGTGAGCCAGCTCAAGGGAGAACAGACATTGAACAGGGGTCCTTAGTCCATTTTTATACCCAGGGTACAAGGAGTGGGATAGGGGTCTTGCGGGTCCTTTGCTGATTGGCTGAGGCGTGTATACTGAGTGGTGGGGGCAGGGGGAGAGTAAGGCAGATATCTTCTCTCTATGGGGTAGGAGGGGAGACAGGTTATACTGCTCAGGAGGACCTGAAATCCATTAATAGTTACAATATGGGAGAGAGAAGGATGATAACGGTTTGGTTTTTCTGTTCCTGCATTCCAAGACCCTCCTTGGTTTTATCTGCTCTTTCATCTTTGGGTCACCACATTACTCCCTCTCTTTATTTTTAGGGCCAATTCTTTGGCCCCTTTTGATCCCCTGCTCATGTCTAACTATCTACCTATTTTCCTTCTCAGGTATTTGGGAACCCAATCTCAGAGGAAAAGGGGCGATGATCACTCTGGCTTCTTCAGGCTGTACGGGGGCGTCGTGGGCTCTGGGTTCCCTTTGCCTGCTGTCAGGGTGCATTTACAGTGGGAGATGAGTGTCCATGGAATAAGGCGACTTGTTTCAGCATTGTCTAGGTGTTTGTTGGTCAGGGAATACTCTTGTCATACTACCACTTGGAGATTTGTTGTATTTTAGAAGAAACAACGGAGAAGGCAATGGCACCCCACTCCAGTACTCTTGCCTGGAAAATCCCAGGGATGGGAGAGCCTGGTGGGCTGCAGTCCATGGGGTCACACAGAGTTGGACACGACTGAAGCGACTTAGCAGCAGCAGCAGAAGAAGAAGAAACAAATTTAACAAGAAAGTTAAAGGTACGTGGCCCGAAGATTAATAGAAGTACAAAAAGCTGCTCAGGGGCTAGCCAGGAGAACCAGGACCAGACATTGGTTCGTGACAATAGTGTTTCTCTAGGTACGAGAAGAGGTGGGAAGTTGGGCTCATAAAATCTTTACCTGAAAGCATCTGACTATCTGAGGGCTGGTTCTTGTGGGTTTTCCCCAGAGCACAGAGTGCCTTATTTCTGATCTCCATCCTGAACTCCTTTCAGGGGATGTTGAAGGTCAGCAGCTTGCAGTGGTCATGAAGAAATCCTTGTAGAGGCAGCTGGCAAGTGCCAACTTCCAGTCAGCAGGGTCCCTTCATAACCACATATGTGACCATGCGTCAGGGGCATTTCATGGCCATTGTGTCCCACGATGCTGGGAAGGTTCATTCCCAGGTTTAACAAAGACTCCACTGACAGGCCCCTCAGTGTGCTGTTACTGGACCAGGCCTTGTGAGTAGCAAAAGTCTCTGGACCATACCTGTCTTACTAGCCTCTTGGTCCAGGAAAATATTCCTTCTTGTTGCTTCTTTCCATATCTAGAGTTACATTATTACAACCATTGATCTCATATGGAACTGCATAATCAGCATTTTATCCCAGGCTCAGTCACATATTTGGTAATGCAAGAAGCTATCTTCTGAAGCAAGTGACATAGAAAATAATACAGCTAGCAGTTATTAGTAAGGTCACAAGTAACGATTATAAGTCAAGAACTTTCATTAGGTAGAGTCCCGTATACCCCAGGCCATCTGACTTCGTTTGTTAAATAACTATAGCCTGGTGTTAATCTCCTGGTTGTACATCATGGAGCATCTGATCTCTATCTAAAGACTGGTTACTGAGATAAGCTTTAGAAACAAACTTAGAGTGTCCTTTTTAATAACTTAATTAAATCTTTTAGCAATATAACATAACAACAAGGAAATATCTCAGAAGTGAGTCTTAGTAGACATTAGACCTTAATTGACAAATCCTAGAATCTTAGTTTAACAATTAACAAAACTTAATATTCAGTGAAACATGATTTTTTCATTATGAGGGCATTAACCCTGTAGCCAGGGAAGGCTTTAACCCATCAAATAAAAATGAGGCTTGTCAGGGAGCCAGGAAAAGCTATGCGAACATCTTGGATTTCCCATAGCCCTGACTCTTTGATTTACAGCTATTGTTCACCCATTTTTAACTCCCCGATTTAGGAATAGACTGTTGCCATGTTTTAAGGACATCAGGATAGCAAAAGTCTAACCATGAGGGCTTATTTTTTGTAGAAGCAAAATGAACTTTGTCTACATGTACCATAATCTTAAATAATGCTTCTTTATCAAAGTAACAAAAGATTTTAAAAACAAATATAAATCACTTAAAGGCAAAGAAATTCATAATCTGTTGTCAAAAGCTTCACTCTAAGAAAGCTTTGTTCTCTTAACATAGTGAGTAGACTAAATTCCAATCTCTTACCAGTTTAGAAGATAACAAACAAACAAAATTTGTTTATCACTTAATCTTAGAAAAGTCTTTTCCATAAATCTTGAAGTAGCAGTATTCTTGCAGAGGCATCAGAGTGAAACCATAGAAGGCATGTTTAAAATCTGATTAAGCTGCAACTGACAATGTAACCTGGTCATTGCTGTGACTTGTAACACTTTAACATGGTAACTAGAATTATAACTGACAACATTTTATCAGGGCATATCAGATCTATATGAATTCCACATAATTTTAGGATATCTATATTAGTAACATTAACCATACAGTATAACCTGAGAAGATTTTATCACCCCTTCCACAGTACTTCCCATGTAATTTAATGTCCAATGAACCCAGGTAGTTTAATAGCTCTTTGGGATGTCTCAGGGGCCCCCTGAAGCATCCCAAAGTTAGCTAGAAGTCAAGTTATTTAGGAAGTTTTGTTGATAAATATCAAAAGGGTTTATAACAGTCAGATAGAATCATACAGATCACTGTGAAACTATATATTCACTTAGCCGGAGTAACAAAGAAAATTTCAAAGGTAAACATAGAACTGATTACTTCAGAGGTAAAGAAACTCAAAATCCATTATCAAAGGCAGTTCAATATCTCAAGAAATCTTGTATTTATGCACAGAACTCTTTCCTTGGGGTGCACTTTCCATCAAACCCTCTTATCACTTTCTGTACCCATTACTTTGTTCTCCCATCCTGAAACAGCCACCTGTAAGTCAGACCTACTTCCTTTTCCCTTCATAAAATGTAATTTCATTCCTCATACCTTCTTTACTGAAAACACACATTGTACTTTTCTTAAGTAACCAAGAACTGACCTTTATATTAGGATTCTATACATTGGTGAACATAAATACCAGTGAAAATTTCTAAAAAAATTCTAGAGAACATCTCAAGATGTCATCAAATATTATTCATTGGTAGTCCAAAATCTCTTTAGTTTCTGTGTAAGAGGAAGTTAGTGTTAAGTAGCGAATGGTTCAGAATCTTATTTTATTTGGAAATGACCTAACTATTCAATAAACTTTCGTCACTTATTTAAGCACTACCCTAGAAATTCAGGTTACCAAAATCTAGAGAATGTTTAGACAGACATTTCTAAAGTATAATTATTCTTAATAGAGTCTATCCAAAAGCTCACATCTCATTTACATTTTTTTTTGAAGTTTCTTCACTTGAGATACTTTCCTTGCTGACAAACTTGTAACAGATATAATAATATCTAACTTATAATAAACCGAGGCACATTGGAAATATTATGCTTAATGTTAATGACTCTTAGACATGTCTATATTAGATTAGGAAACAAACATTAATACTAGATATTTAATATTGACCATTTCGCAGTTCACGTGAATTTGATATTCATTTAGGTTAATTTCTCTTGTATTTAGAATTGTCTGATTTGTAAGAGCTTACTTTTTTAAGCCAATTAAATTAGAACTCATTTACAACTTCAGCAATATTAAAAAAAAAAACCCAAAAGACACACACTGAGACATACATAAATCCAAACAGCCTTTTTGTTTTGACGTTCTAATTTGCCCAAAGCTGAGGTCTCAGGCAAAGTGGGCTGTGTATTTCAGGGACATGGAAAGGGTTAACTTCAAGCTTTCCCTTAGGCAGTCTTTTTAACAAGCTAGTTGTTTTTAATTGCTTATGCAAAAAGAACTGGTTTTGAAGCCTAGAGAGTTTTTAATCCTTCAGGCTTTTGAATATAGGAGAAAGACCGAGACCAAAGGGAACCTCAGAATCCTTTCCTAGCGATTCTGTGGATATGAAAGGTTAAGTAGGGGTCGTCCAGGAAATCTGATGGAGAGAGACAGAGGGTGACAGGAGCTAGGGAGGCAACAGAGAGACACATGCAGCTTGAGCCCCTTGAGTCGGATTCTGACTGAGGGCCACGAAGAACTGAACATAAGGAAATTTTGAGCCCTATCCCTGCCTTTGGCAAGAGCTAGTGTGCCATTCAGAGGTCATTTTTCGGAGCCCCCAGTTTGTATCGTGGCCAGGCCTTTTGCAGGGTCAAAATGTTTCCGTTTCTGAGAATGTAGCCAAGGCGTGAGTTTGAGAGAGGCTCCTGAGACATACCAGAACCCATCCTTAACCTATATGCCATAGAATGGGGGTGCTGAGAGTCACCGACTGGCCAAAAGGCGTCTCTTTTTGTCTGAGTCACGTCGTCTCCATGCAACTAAAGGCACAAAGATGGCCAACTGTCCCAACAGTTGCGTCCAACAGTGAGAGGTGACCTCTGGGAACCGTTTGGCTCACCACCCTAAGTGCTGTACCTTAGATCCTCACAGTACTCATATAAAGTAAAATCCATTATTAACTTCATCTTTTTCTAATCTTAGGCTTTGAAACTGAGGTTCAGAGAAATGAAGAAGCTTGTCCAAATTTGGGCAGCCAGTCTCTGGCCAAGGCTGAGCAGGGGTATGAGACTGAACGGTCTGTCTTCAGAATTCCCACTACCCTGCCTGCTACTGCCTATCACTGATGGACCAACAAAATATGGTCATTTAATTACATGCCTGCAAATTATAATTGTTTATATTTTGCTCCCAGATGTAGACCATATTGATATTTTCTGTTTCACTGAATTCCTAAGCAAATGAAAGTCAATAATTCCCTTAGTGTTGATCAGGTAGACTGGAGTGCCTTTTGGGGTCAGGACCTATGCATTTTAAAGCTGACCCTGCCACATACTTGATACGTGGCCTTGAGCAAGTCACTTAACTTTTCTTGTTTCTCATCTCCAACTTTTATCAGTGGGCATTTACATAGGATTTTGTTTCCATAGTAATACAAAATAATACTGACCTATTTCTCAGGAGTGAGTGTCATGGGGATTAACTAATTTACAGCTGTGAAGAGCTTTCAACATATGAACTGCTAGACAACAGCTAGATCGTAAAGAGAATTTAAAACACCATGAGCTTGTGGAGCGTGCCCATTTGATGCCCATCATTATATGTTTAACTATTAGCATTACTACTCATAATAAACTTTTATGAGGTACTTTAGGTGGTTGAAGTGTTTTTATGAGAGCTAATTAGTTGTTCCAACCAGTTCTAAGTGGTAGGTCAGTATTTTTATCATCCCTGTTTTGGAAATTACATTAAATTAGTGCATGCATCATTAAAAGAATCTTAAACTTCCAGATATTTAAAGGCATTCTGTGATCGGAGACAATTCTCACACAGCCATCACTCCCAACACAAAGCTCCAGTGTAGGACAATGGGCGTGGATTCTGCACGTGGTGCCAATATGTAATGTTGGCAAGTCTTCCTAATTTTAATTGTTTTGATGCTTGCATATTAAATGGGTGGTGATTCTTGTGCTGGGTTCTTTTGTGTATCACTCAGGGTGCATTTCAGAAAGTTGAACTCATTCTAGATAGTTTAAACAAATTTACTACAAGAAATTGGTTACATGTGTTTTAGATGAGTTATAAGAAGAAATAGAATTAGGTGCTGGGAGAACAATTAAAAAGAAGAGGTCATATCCAGAAACTAGTAACTTCAGGAATCAGTCCCATTTCCAAGGGCTGGGGGAAACAAAAGGGAGGAGGTCAGGTTTGTGGAGTCCTGGAGCATCAGTTGCTGCTGGGCTAGAATCAGAGAGAGAAGCCCCACTGTAGAAGCCAGACTTACAAAGGGAGATAGCCACCTCCAAAGATGCTGCCAGAGCACTAAAGAACAGCTTCTCCTCTGCGCCTACCTTCTGACCTTGCACCAGTGTTTCCTATCAGTAGCAATTAATAGGGGGAGGGGAGGGAGGCGCAGGAGGGCAGGGATATATATGTAATTATGACTGATTCACGTTGCTCTACAGCAGAAACCAACACAAAATTGTGAAGCAATTTTTCACCAATTAAAAAATAAAAGCTAAAAAAATAGGAAGTCTTGGGCAAGGGAGCCTGGGAAAAATAGTTGTAGATTTGTAACTTTAGCTTCACAGATTTAGATGGAGAAGGATGGATGCAGGGTTGAGAGAGAGGAGGTAACTAGCCTGTCTCATTAAATTCACTAAATTTTTTCTGGTGATCAAGGAGAATCAGAAGCTTACCTCAAGACCTTTATACCAGCAAGTTGTAGACCTGACTATTCAAGCTCAGGCTTGCCAACTCAAAGTGTAATGTATACTCCCAGGGCCACACCCCATCTCTCTTTTGGTGTGCTCACCTTCCCAATGGGGCTCAGTGTCAGGTGGTAAGAATGTTCATCTCTACCTGTCTTTAAGGGCAGAATGAGGATTAAATTAGATTACATACTTAAAAGCACTTGTTAGTCACCAATACAACCCACAAATGAAAGCCAGTATTGTTATTTGTAAATATTTTTTGCAGAAATATCTATAAACAGAAGTCCAAGATTAAAGTGAGATTTTATTACCAACCTTTTCAAGTCGAGCCTCAATAAAGTCCTCTTGCTACCCCACCCGCCCAACCCCACCCCCTGTTGTTTGAGCCAATAGAGCAAGGCCAGGTCTGGTTCAGAAACAGAAGGTTTTTTCCTTTGTGCAGAGGATGGAGAGGTGGGAGTTGCCACTCTGGAACAAATGCTCTTCCCACAGGCCTGCGGTGAGGTGGGGCACAGCTGCTGTATGAGGATATCTTCAGTGTGTGGGAGAGGCGGCAGGGCTCGCCCCAGAGCTGGCGCAGCTGTGGCTACTCAGGCTCCAGATTGCAGGGCGGGAGAAGCGTCTGCACACGGCCCGCTGCCGCTTCCGCCATCTTGGATCTGGGCGTCCTGGTGGCTCACCAAGCTGAGGAGTTCTGAGGTGCTGGGTGTGAGGCCTCTGCATGTGACCCCGCTATGAGCAAGTGGAAGTAGTTGAAGCGCAAAGGATAAAGAGGTTAGACTTTACTACCAGATTCTACTTTTATTTTCTTTGAATTGCTAATGGGCTTTGCTGTTGACTGTTTCTCTTCACTTTAAAACATTAAGTTGGATCACCTTGTATCTGAACTGTGGCTGATAATTGAGTGTGTGTAGGGACTGTCTTTCAGTTGGTAGTTGCTTTTTTTGTTGGGTTCAAGTGGAGCTGAGGAATTACTTTTATTGGAGGTTTGAAATTTGCTTGTGGCTTTTAATTTATCCTGACAGGATTTAAAAAATGTTACCAGGTTTCAGTCATACAATAGTTATTTTCAAATGAGTATTGCTATTTTATTATTAATAATACCATTGCATAGAAAAGTTACTGATATATAACACATGTTCATTAAATAGTTGCTTAGAAACAATTAACAGATATCTAGACTTCTGATTTTCACCCTGTGAGTGGGCATGGTGGTGTACCTAAAGAAATATTCTTGACTGGGTAAACTGAGGCCAGTCATTTACCTCTCTGAACACAGTGTGAATTTGAGGATAATTGTGATAATGTCTGTTAAAGTGTTTGGTAAAATTTAAAGTGCTCTCCCAATATTAAGGATTACAGCCGAGTAATTTTACTGCCTCCTGGACTGTATAAAAATATGGCTTTGCAAACATTGAGAAATCCTTATGAGGAAACAAGACTGCTGCATCCTCTCATCTGTCATTCCCCAATGTCATGAACTGTACTTAGTGTTTATGCCCACCCTTCCCCATCGGAGACAATGAAATCACTCTTATGGCTGTTGTTTTCCCAAGTAACAGCCTTATCATTTGTATTGCTCTGAGGAAGGCTGTGTTGGAATCATTCATCCCAAACCCCTGTTTTTCATCAATCACTTCTTGGCTGCAGAACCCCATGGAGGAGACAATATCCAAATTGCTTTCAATCCAGTAACTCACCCCAGACAACAATAAAAAACAATGACAGCAAATTTAAACCCAAGCACTTGATGTTAAGTGACCCATGCACTGGAAGGTGAGCAGCCATTTGCTGGGATCCTTGTACCACCTTAGATCTGTTTCAGATGCTAGGCAATGGACTATGGTTGTCATATTTGAGAGTTTTTTTCTTTTCTTGGAAGTGATCCAACTACTTTCTCTGTGTAGTCTTGAGTCTGTGATCCTCTTTTTGTTTGAGCTGGGTTGGCAGGGACTCAAACTTTGTTATCTCTTTCTTCTCCTGTGACCTGAGTGTTGAGGCCACTCAGGGTCTGAGACATATTTTAAAATGAGGTCTAGGGCTAGTCTGCCTCCTTTTGGTCAGAGCCCAGATTAGTCTGGGTAGGAGAGTCCATTCTCCTGCCCAGACTCATATCCTGGTCAGCAGCTGATCTTGATACATTTTCTTCTGACTAGTGGTCCTAATATGGACTGGAAGAGGGTCCCACAGAACCACAAGATACCTGATTTTTTGGGCATCCCCTTTCATGTCAATGAGCAGTGCACAGGAATGCTGTATTATGCAACAGTGATTGAGTGTGCGTTTGTATTGATTAGAGGAAGGCGAAAAACAAGAATGGCCCCATTAAATTCCACCCTCAATAGTTGATGGATTGAGAGAGAGCTGTGGGAGAGATGGATTTGACTTCAACTTCTCAATACCAAAGTTACTTCAGAAACAATTTGTGGGTAAATAATACAAGTCTCCAAAATTAGTGTGCTTACTAAAAGGCAACTACACCCAAAGGAAGCATTTCTGTTTGAATTTAATTGATTTAAAATTAGCGTTCTCTTTCTCTTGATGGCTCCATTCTTGTTTACTGGGAAAACATTTGTAGCAAAACACATACTGTGTGTGTACCTGAGAATTGATATTCTCACTGGCAAATACTCTCCACCATGGAGCCTGGATACATATTTGCCTCAGAGACCTGAACCACTCTGAAGGAACTGTTCAAGTCTCCCAAGGAAACACTATCTTTGCTTGACAAGAATGATGCTGATGTTTAAAATCACCTTTCAGATCATTCCTAAGGATGTTCCTTGCCCTCTCAAGCTACTGAACTTGTGGACAATGGCAGAAAATATTCTGTTAGGAAAATGTTACTGTTAAGCTGTATTGTTGGTTCTCCCCCTTCTTTTCCAGATTGTTGGGGGGATGGAAACTAAGGGAAGACAGGATAATTGGTTGTCTAGTAAGGACTGTTTACTAGAAACAAATTTTTGTTTTCATAAACCCTCTGTTGCTTCTTCATATGAAAGAAGGAGAATATTCTTTAGGGAATTCATAGCATGCAAAGAATTCTAAGAAATGGGTGATGGATGTACATGAACATTTTAGATAAAGGTTGTAATTTACGTTTAGTTCTTTTTCTTCTAACAGTTTAAATACAAACGTGTGTATGTGTGTGTTTCCTTTTTACAAATGTGATGCTTGTTAATTGTGGAAAATAAGAGTACATAGAAGAAAATAAATGTCAGTCTTAATCTTACTACCCAGAGGTAATTTTTTAATGTTTCCTATACCTATAACCTGCAGTGTAATATGTTAATAAAAAAGGATATGAATTCTTATTCATAAGTTTATATTCTTTTATCATTTACATATCCTTATATCCTTTACATAATTTTAATTCACTTTCATTCTATTATATTAAATGTATTTCCACATTCCATGCTTTACATTATTATATTAATAGCTTTGTAAAATTTTATCATGTGATATGTTGTTCACTAGAGGAAGAAGTGGCAACCCCTCCAGTGTTCTTGCCTGGAGGATTCCCTGGATAGAGGAACCTGGTGGGCTACAGTCCATAGGGTCACAAAGAGTCAGACACAACTAACCATGCATGCATGTTGTTGTTGTTCAGTTGCTAAGTTGTGTCCAACTCTTTGTGACCCCATGGACTGTAGTCCGCCAGGCTCCTCTGTCCATGGGTTTCTCCAGGCAAGAATATTGGAGTGGATTGCCGTTTCCTCTTACAGGAGATCTTTCTGACCCAAGAACGAGCCTGAGTCTCCTGTATTGGCAGATGGAATCTTTACCACTGAACAACCAGGGAAGCCTCATCATATGCTATACCATTCCCCTATTGTTAAATATTTAGAGTACTTTCCAATTTTTCTTAACTCTAATGTTTTGGTAAATATCCTGGAAGCTGAGCTTTGGTGTTTCTTTAAGATAAATGGCTAGAAATGGAATGTCTGAATTGATATGCAGAATTTTTAGACTTTTGATATGTATTGTTAAATTTCCATCCACAAGTGTTGGGCCAGTTTTATCACCAGAAGTCTAGGAGAGTGACTATTTCTTCAAATCTTTGCCAACATTAGGCATTTAAAAATATCTTTTCAATCCTATGGGAAATATATAGACCACTCAAAACTGATGCAACAGTAAGAGGAACACTAACAGAAATATAATTGATGTCTGTTATGGACTGAATTGTGGCCACTGCCTGCCTCAGTTTCATACTTTGAAGCTCTAAACCATGTGACCATGTTTGGAGATAGACTTTTAAGAAGGTAATTAAGGTTAAATGAGGTCATAAGGGTGGGGCCCTAGTCAGATAGGATGAGTGTTCTTTTATTCTGGGTAAGAGACACCAGCGAGTGCGCTATATACACAGAGAAAGGTCATGTGAGGACATAGTGAGAAGGTGGCCCTCTGTAAGCCAGGAAGAGAGGCCTCACCAGACACTAACTTTATGATGTTGTAGGAAAGAAAGTGGGGTGTGAGAGGGTGGACATATCCCAGGTCACATCTGAGCCCCTCAGATGGTCACCAAGTGTGGGTTCTTGGCTTTAACCAGAAAAGAATTCAAGAGCGAGCCACAGTAGAGTGAAAGAGGTTTATTCAGGGAGGAAACATACTCCATAGACAGAGTTTGGGCCGTCTCAGAAGGCAAGAGAGGAAGGAAAGGTCCCAGGGTTATGGGGCTGTCAGTTTTTATTCAGTTCAGTTCAGTTCAGTTGCTCAGTCGTGTCTGACTCTTTGTGACCCCATGAATCCAGCATGCCAGGCCTCCCTGTCCATCACCAACTCCCGGAATTTACTCAAACTCACGCCCATCGAGTCGGTGATGCCATCCAGCCATCTCATCCTCTGTTGTCCCCTTCTCCTCCTGCCCCCAATCCCTCCCAGCATCAGGGTCTTTTCAAAAGAGTCAACTCTTTGCATGAGGTGGCCAAAGTACTGGAGTTTCAGCTTCAGCATCAGTCCTTCCAATGAACACCCAGGACTGATCTCCTTTAGGATGGACTGGTTGAATCTCCTTGCAGTCCAAGGGACTCTCAAGAGTCTTCTCCAACCACAGTTCAAAAGCATCAATTCTTTGGCGCTCAGCTTTCTTCACAGTCCAGCTCTCACATCCATACATGACCACTGGGAAAACCATAGCCTTGACTAGACAGACCTTTGTGGCAAGTAATGCTCTCTGCTTTTTAATATGCCTATCTAGGTTGGTCATAATTTCGCTTCCAAGGAGTAAGCGCTGTCTTTTAATTTCATGGCCTCAGTCACCATCCACAATGATATTGGAGCCTGCCCAAAATAAAGTCTGAACTGTTCAACTTCTCCCCATCTATTCCCATTGAGATGCTGGGACCAGATGCCCATGATTCTAGTTTTTGAAGTTAAGCTTTAAGCCAACTTTTTTCACTCTGCCTCTTTTCACATTCATCAAGAGGCTTTTCAGTTCTCTCACTATCTTGCCATAAGGGTGGTGTCATCTGCATATCTGAGGTTTTTGATATTTCTCCCAGCAATCTTGATTCCAGCTTGTGCTTTCTCCAGCCCAGTGTTTCTCATGATGTACTCTGCATATAAGTTAAATAAGCAGGGTGACAATATACAGCCTTGATGTACTCCTTTTCCTATTTGGAACCAGTCTGTTGTTCCATGTCCAGTTCTAACTGTTGCTTCCTGACCTGCATATAGGTTTCTCAAGAGGCACATCAGGTGGTCTGGTATTCCCATCTCTTCCAGAATTTTCCACAGTTCATTGTGATCCACACAGTCAAAGGCTTTGGCATAGTCAATAAAGCAGAAATAGATGTTTTTCTGGAACTCTCTTGCTTTTTCAATGATCCAGAGGATGTTGGCAATTTGATCTCTGGTTCCTCTGCCTTTTCTAAAACCAGCTTGAACATTTGGAAGTTCACGGTTCACGTATTGCTGAAGCCTGGCTTGGAGAATTTTGAGCATTACTTTACTAGTGTGTGAGATGAGTACAATTGTGTTGTAGTTTGAGCATTCTTTGGGATTGCCTTTCTTAGGGATTGGAATGAAAACTGACCTTTTCCAGTCCTGTGGCCACTGCTGAGTTTTCCAAATTTGCTGGCATATTGAGTGCAGCACTTTCACAGCATCATCTTTCAGGATTTGAAATAGCTCAACTGGAATTCTATCACCTCCACTAGCTTTGTTCGTAGTGATGCTTTCTAAGGCCCACCTAACTTCACATTCCAGGATGTCTGGCTCTAGGTGAGTGATCACACCATCGTGATTATCTGGGTCGTGAAGATCTTTTTTGTACAGTTCTTCTGTGTTTTCTTGCCACCTCTTCTTGATATCTTCTGCTTCTGTTAGGTCCATACCATTTTTGTCCTTTATCAAACCCATCTTTGCCTGAAATGTTCCCTTGATATCTCTAAGTTTCTTGAAGAGATCTCTAGTCTTTCCCATTCTGTTGTTTTCTTCTATTTCTTTGGCATTGATCCTGAGAAAGCTTTCTATCTCTCCTTTGCTATTCTTTGGAACTCTGCATTCAAATGGTCTATCTTTTCCTTTTCTCCTTTGCTTTTCACTTCTCTTCTTTTCACAGCTATTTGTAAGGCCTCCTCAGACAACCATTTTGCCTTTTTGCATTTCTTTTCCATGGCGACGGTCTTGATCCCTGTCTCCTGTACAATGTCACGAACCTCCATCCATAGTTCATCAGGTTTTCTGTCTATCAGATCTAGTCCCTTAAATCTATTTCTCACTTCCACTGTATAGTCATAAGGGATTTGATTTAGGTCATACCTGAATGGTCTAGTGGTTTTCCCTACTTTCTTCAGTTTAAGTCTGAATTTGGCAATAAGGAGTTCATGATCTGAGCCACAGTCAGCTGCTGGTCTTGTTTTTGCTGACTGTATAGAGCTTCTCAATCTTTGGCTGCAAAGAATATAATCAATCTGATTTCGGTGTTGACCATCTGGTGATGTCCATGTGTAGAGTCTTCTCTTCTGTTGTTGGAAGAGGGTGTTTACTATGACCAGTGCTTCTCTTGGCAAAACTCTATTAGCCTTTGCCTTGCTTCATTCCGTACTCCAAGGCCAAATTTGCCTGTTACTCTAGGTGTTTCTTTTTTTTTTTTTTAAATAAAAAGTTTTATTGGAGAAAAATAGAACCACCACGTACACAGGGAGAAGAGCACAAAAATTCAACTGATACAGAACTGAAAGTCACAACTACTCGATGTTGTTTGTGATTACTTTTCAATTTCTTAAATGGCTTCCCTCAGTTTTTTAAATAGCCTTGCCAATTTTCAGCTGAAATAGAATCAAGTTTTCAAAAAATTAAGAGCCTCAGCAAAGGGACCAGCTTTTAAGATAACAAAGGTGACACCAAGAGTCTCCTAATAGGACCAATTCTACCGAAAAATCCCTGAAGCACATAACTACTCAGTCTGGTAGAACAGTAGCTCAGAGACCATCAGGGATTAGTTAGAACACTGACTCAGACGGTCCAGTATGCAGAGAGGGCAAACAAAAAAGCTGCATTTCCCCGTCAGATGAGTTCACGTAAGAAAACCAAGGAGGTGCTAAGAAAATACAGGCAGTGGCTGCTCAAAATAATTAAGAAGGCATTCTAAATACCACATATTATTAGACAACAGTGTGTAAAGTGATGCAATTAGAAAACAGGCAACTTAAAAAAAATATGGTCACAGGTCTTGGAGAACTCAAGAAAACAATCAATAGCAAACACAAGAGCTGAAAGTCTCAGCTGAGGGTTGAAAGTGAAAGTGAAAGTGAAGTCGCTCAGTCATATCCGACTCTTTGTGACCCCGTGGACTGTAGCCCACCAGGCTCCTCCGTCCATGGGATTCTCCAGGCAAAAATACTGGAGTGGGTTGCCATTTCCTTCTCCAGGACTCCAGGTGTTTCTTGACTTCCTACTTTTGCATTCCAGTCCCCTATAATGAAAAGGACATCTTTTTTGGGTGTTAGTTCTAAAAGGGGTGGGTAATTTCATAGGCTAATGAGTGGGAGGAGTAGTCCCGTACTTTGGGGAAGGGGTGGGGATTTCCAGGAATTGGGCCACCATCCACCTCTTGACCTTTTGTGGTCATCCTTGGAACCATCATGGTACCTGGGGAATATCATTTAGCCTGCTGATGTGTTACAGTGTGCGTATTTTGAGGCTTAAGGTCAAGTGGAAGGTGAGCCCATCACCTTGGATCTAGTTGGGTCTAATCAGTTTATGTGTGTCCTTGGGCTATGTCATTCTTGTAAAGGTTGTGCCTTGCCCCCTTCGTATCTCATTGAGCACCTTGATCTTTGACTTCCAGTCTCCAGAACTGTGAAAGAATAAGTTTTTGTTTTTTAAACCACCCGGCCTGAAAATCTTGTTGTGGCAGCCTGAGTTATACACTACCCTTGTAGATTCTTGGCAAAGCTCAGGCATTTGGCATGGCCAGAGGCCACTAAAAGATGTTTAAAAAGCGCAGAAACAACACAGTGGAAACACTGACTTGAGAACATTGAGATAATGTAAATGGAAGTGGAACTCTGAGCTAGTGATACTACTGTTAATGTGGTTACAGAAAGGAGTGCCTCCTGCCCCAATCTGAAAACCATGCAGGTACCTCGTTTTGCAGGCATATCTTAGAGATATTGTGGGTTTGGACCACAGCAACCTAGGGAATATTGCAATAAAGTGAGTCACACAGCTTTTTTGATTTCCCAGTGCATGTAAAAATTATGTTTACACTATACCATAGTCTATTGTCTATGCAATAGCATTATCTAAAAAAAAGTACATACCTTAATTAAAAATACTTTTATTGCTAAAAAAATGTTGAATCAGTAGTAACATTAAACATTATTGATCATGGATCACAATAACAAATATAAAAAAAATGAAAAAATTTGAATTACTGCAAAATCACCAAAATGTGACACAAAGACACAAAGTAAGCAAATACTATTGGAAAAATAGCACTGACCGACTTGTTCAACACAAGCTTGCTACAAACCTTCAATTTGTAAAAAGCTTAGTATCTGCAAAGCAAAGTAAAGCAAAATTCAATAAAACAAGGTATACCCATATTTATTTATTTTTTAAATAGAATTGAAAGGTCTCCTGCCTGTAGAGCAGCAGAGTTGAGAGCTTTTCCTTTTATTTTTTCCTGTTATTCTGGCTATCCTTGCCTAAGAAAAATCTGTATATAACCTAATATAATATCCATGTTTTACTGATATATATGTCAAACATATATAAACTAGTTGGTGTTTTAGACACATATTTCATAGAAGAACTGATTGTAACCCACTCCGTGACCTTGTTTTCCTCAACTGTAATTTAAGAAGATTGGGAAATATCAGTGAGTTTTAAATTTGTGCTTTGAATAATACCTAAATGCGTGATTCTCCCTGGGACAGTATCAGTTGGACTGTGGGGCTGGAGTTGGTTGGGGTATAAATGTAGCTGAGATCTGGTACCCTGTTCTTCCTTGCTTTAAAAGAACAGCTCTGCTGTTTATTTGTTACGTATGATTTTATTTGGAGAAAAGGTCTGTTATGGACAGGCGTCCCTGGTGGCTCAGATGGTAAAGAATGCAATGCTGGAGACCGAGGTTTGCTCCCTGGGTTGGGAAGATCCTCTGGAGAAGGGAATGGCTACCCACTCCAGTATTCTTGCCTAGAGAATTTCATGCACAGGGAAGCCTGGTGGGCTACAGTCCATAGGGTCGCAAAAAGTCAGACACAACTGAACGACTAACACTTTTTTCAATTCTATGTTATGGACTGAAATTTGTTTCTCCCTAAAATTCATATGTCGAAATCCTCACTTTCAAAGTGATGGTTTTTGGAGGTGGGGCCTTTGGGAGGCACATAGGTAATGAAGATAAAGCACTCGTGAATGAGATTATTTGTGCCTTTAAAAAGGGGACCCCAGAGAGCTCTCCTGCCCTTTTCTACCATGTGAGGATACAATGAAAAGATTGGCATCTGCAACCCAGAACTTGACCATGTTGATGCCCTGATCTTGGACTTCCAGTCTCTAGAACTGTGAGAAATCAATGTCTGTTGTTTATGAGTCACTCAGTCTGTGGTACTTTGTTATAACAGCTTGCAATAATTAAGTTCTTTTATCTTAAAGGACTTAAAAATCTTAGAACAGGCTGATATTAAGTTTCCTTCCAATTGTGATTCTGTGATCTCTAAAATTTATTACTTGTGTAAGACTTTACATACTTTATAACACTCTTAAACATACATATTCTTATCTAGTCTATTCACTATTTATTCACTCCTTGAAGTAGTGTGGAGGTATACCATCACTCTGATATCATATACTTGGTAACATTAAGTGACTTCTCAAGGTCTTACAACTAGATAGAACTAGAATTTAAACTCAGATCTTCTGACTCTGAACTTCATCATTTCCCCACTACTCCTGTGAGAAGGAGCTATGAGTTACGTTCTTAGAAGCTATAAGGAAAATAAGGAATAGAATAATCCTAATATTTAAAAGTCCAATTAAAAAGTATAGTACGATACATGTGTTTTTATTTTTCAAAAGATGGTTCTTTAAGATTGTTTTTCCACGTATTCATCATGGTTTGTAATCTTAGTAAGAGTTATGTCTTTTTGGACGTAGGGTCTACAGTGGTCATGACTATGAATCTAGTGAGTTTGGATAGAAGGCCATCATTCTGAGAACTGCAGATGTGGACCTGGGCAGACGTGAAATGGGAGTTTGGTACTGATGTATGTGCACTGACAGAGGTAAAGCAGATAGTTAGTGGGAACTGCTGTGTAGCACAGGGAGCTTAGCTTGGTGCTCTGTGGTGACCTAGATGGATGGGATGGGGGGCAGTGGGAGGGAGGGGATATGTGTATACTTACAGCTCATTCACTTTGTTGTGCAGCAGAAACTAACAACATTGTAAAGCAACTCTATCTCCAATAAAAATGAAAAAATAAAGAATTCTATTAATCAGCATACTCTAATTACAAATAAGGATTCCAAGGGAAAAGTTTTCCTGAGTTTTGAATTTGCAAACTTACATTTAGGAACTGGCAAACATGATCTCTTCCCCAAATGCTTAAGACCTCTCTTTTCCAGTCTTTCTATCTTCTTCATATCCAGTAACAAATTATGCTTTCCTCCCTTCAGTTCCATCAACTTTTATTTCATGAAGTATAAATTTTGCATAGTGTCAAAGGATCTACTTTATTATACTCACTTAAGCAGACTGTTTTCCAATTTCCACCTACACCCACATGAATTGTCTAGAAGAGCCTTCATTGTCCTTCACCAGAGTCCTTCAATTTGGATATCAGTCTGTTTACTGCTCAAAAATAGCTATCTTTGAACTAAATCCTCAGGTTGTACTGCTTGCTAGCTGACAGTGACTCTTATGTGCTGCTTACCTATTTTTGGAATAAGATCCTTGTACTTCAGGGCCCCTCATAACACTTTGCTGCAGGAGAGACTGCTATTCTTTCATTTACTTTCTGTTGAGCCATATGAAGGCCCATTGAACACAGAGAAGTCCCTGTCTCTGACTGTGCCCCTTTCTGTCCTCATCTCTGCCTTTCTGTCTCTTTTGCTCTCTCTCTCACCTCTTCAACACTTGCATTCCCAATCCTGGCTGCAGGGAGCTTGAAGAAGAAACCAGAATTCAGCTCTGATTTGTCATTTCTCTGGAACACTTGGTAGGCAGCATGGTATGTGTCCCAGAGATGGATGTACATTTTCCCTCTCCTGAATTTGGAATAATCAAAGGAGGCATTCCTCCATTCAGCTGAGAGAGCAAAAGCCTGGAGCCAAATATATCTTCTGATTTTATGGATGCACAAACCCGCAAAAGCTTAATGGAAAGGAACTTGGAAGGAGAGGAAGATGGTCAAATTGCTTTAGGTTCCCTGCTTGATTACTTTTAGGTACTAGGTACATGTGTCAATTTGTGTGAGTGATTTAATGGTTTCCCTTTATGACACTGTTAATCATTATAATTATAGTAACTTACATCTGTGTAGTGCTTTACGGTTTTCAAAGCATTTTTATATCCATTATCTAATCAGGTCTCACAACAAACTGGGGAAGATAACATTTGTCAAAGGAATGGTGTTTTTGCTGGGAAAGTCATTGTCCTTGAGCATGCATCTTCAAGAAGGGATGCAGGAAGAATGTTGGGGGAGACAGGAAATACTGAGCCCGGGAAAGTCAGCTTAATCCAGAGGGGCTGGGCAGATTATCACCCTGAGCCTGGGAGTAACAAGCCTTAAATCAATTTGATAAAGCATCACTTTAGTCCCCTTGAATCACTTTGCTGAACAAAAGGTTACATCCTACACACCAACCTTGGATTTGCACATTTCTGACTCAATGAGTATCAGTGGGAGCTTCATTGTCTTACCCACTGACATCAATCTTCACCTAGTTCTTGTTATTAAGTACATGATTTCCTTAGCAACTGCTGCAGCTCTAGAAGACTTTAACTCTCCAAAAACTTACAGCTTTGTTCCTCCAGATAAGGCTAATGGTGACTGGAACAACTCCCATGTTTTTCTTTCTTGTAGGCAGCTGTAATGTAGTTCCAAGACTCTACGTAACCTATAGTTATAAGCAATGGAACACCAAAACTCTCCTAATTCCTCTCTCTCCTATGTGAACATCTCCTGCTTATCCAACTCTGTAACACAGACAGGTAACTACTAGCAGTTCTTATAGACGAGAAAACTGTGTTAGGAAGTTCCATCATTAGTTCACATATAATTTGGTGGAGCCAGGAGTGGTACTAAGATCATGTAGCTCCCAAGTCAGTTTTTCTTCCACTGTATAGTAGAATAATATACTATTACTATACAGAATAGTAGAATACTATACAGTGCCCCTTCCTCCCTTTATCCTTTTCAAAAGCTTTCAGAAACAGGCAAAAATGCCAAATTTTTTTTCTCAAAAAAATTGCTTATTAGCCATTTTATAAAACCACTTCCGCTTGAAGGCCCTAAAGAGTCAAAGTGAAAACATGTTTATCATTAGATTTTCTTTCCAGTCCATCATCCTCTTCTCTAGGAACTGTCTTCCCAGCGTGAATCCTAATAGCCATGATTATAGTGCATGACCTTTCCCTTTTTTCATGGCTGCTTAGGAAACAGGTGAACCTAAGCAGGATAGAGCAAATTGTCTTTCCTTGAAATTTAGAATTGGAACGAATGATGCTAGTTATTCATTTTATAGGTCATCTGAATTGAGAAGAGTTAAACTCTGAGACTGTGGCCCCCAGCTGTATATACAGGAAGCAGAAGTTAGAAAAGAAAGAAATAGGGAGTGAGAAGCCCCATGACCCTGGAGAAATAGAGGTAGGCAGGCAGCAGAGACTCTTTTCTTAACTGCTTTTTAGTTCCTGGCTCCAGGCATACAAGCAGCCAGCCCCCATTGTAATTCCTGACTTTGGAGAGTATGAGGCACCGCAGGAGTCTTTTAATTCTTGTTTTTGCCTGAGTTATGTTGAAGAGGACTTGTAATACTTGTCATCCAAAGAGCTTTAACTTGGGTGTTCTGAAAACTACTTTCCGGAATTTTTCACTCAAGGAATTTTTGTCACTGGTCAGGTACAGAAGATATTCTGACCCCTGCCATTGCCGTGGCTTGCATACCCCAAGCGGCACCCATCCCCAAGTGTGCATGTGCCCGTGTATACACATCCCTTGGCCTCTGCCGAGTGGCCAGGAGCCGGCATTCCTCAGCTCTGCTGGCCTCACCTTTTTCTTCATCCTGAAGCTCCTGGTGAAGAGGGCAGCCTCCAGCTGATACTTCATTTCTCCTCTCTGACCCCCTCCCATCATTCCCCTTTGCCGCTGCATGCCCATATCCTCCTTCGTTTCAGATGCCCTGTCACTCATTGTTTGCTAATGACTAGTTGGCAGGCAAAGAGAAGAGAAGTGGCAGCCAGCCTGGCCTTCAGACTGGAAAGAAGCATGTTTTTCTAGAGAATGAAAACATTATTTGGTAAGAGGCACGTTCCAGCATTGAATATTTCTCTTTCAAAGTCCTGCTGGGCGCCTTCTGTCTCCTACAGTCTGTGCTTTCCTTGTCACTTCCTCCCATCTTCTTCCCACATGGAGACTGGCAGGGCCCCTTCTTTGGGGTTGGGGCTCCTCAAAGGCCAGTGTGGGCTCTGGCAGAGACTCTAATATGATTTTGGGGAAGCAAACTATTAGAGTAATTATAATCATAGAAAAATAATAGACTGCTATTTGGAAACCTTTGAAGCCTTTTCAGATTTTTCTAGAGAAAACCAGTAATTAGCAAGAAATACCAACTTCTCTCTGATATCTATTCAAAGAGAAGTCTCCTGAACTTATAAAGTGAACTTATCCTTGTCTTGAATTCAGTATTTGTTCCAGAGAAGGATGGGTCTCTTGACACCAATTTCTCTCATTAATTTCAAATCTCCCCTGGGGAATGGTCCACCTATCTTCCTCCCTCCAGAGCTCCTAAAAGCTGGGCATCTGGGACCAGCCCTCTGAGCTGGACCTTACCTTGTCCCTAGAGGGAATCATGTTGCAAACTTCAACAACAGTGCTGATTATTTATTATTCACCATATACCAAGTAGTCTTTGAAAACCCAGTAAAATGCTATTCAGGTTGTTTTCACAGTCGTCTTGCTTCTCAGCCAGAAGAGGGCATTGTGTCCCTGATTTTTTTTTTTCCCTTTGAAACTAAGTGGAAAGCCTTAGTAGAGCAAATGATTTTTAGAGCCACACTGTTCTTTACACGTAAATAACAACACAACAACAAAAGGTTCATCTGTTGAAGACAAATTGTCAAAAGAAATATAAGTAATTGTAGACCGGGAAGATAGCATGGAATGCTGCTCTGGGTACTGGGTTCACAGTGGCTTCCAGTGAACATATTTCTTAGGCTGCTAGCTCAGGTTAGAAATGAAGTGACAAAAAATGCAGCAAGGGCTTCTTGCTAGTGAGGAGCAGTGGGTAATATATTTGTTTGTATTATGGGATTGCAGTTCTACTAGAAGGAACACTTGACATTTTGATGAGTGCCTCCAGGGAGAAAAGGTACTAACTTCAGAACTTAGTTTTAATTATACTAAGGAGATTACATTATTCAAAAGCATCCCACTGGTAAGGTGCAACATTTCCTGAAACAGTTTAGTGGAAAATGCCACATTAATCAGTTCAATATTTCACTCAGAAGGCTTAATGATGGGAGAAGTTTAAAGTACCGTAGCAACGATAATGCAAAAGGGAAGGGAATAAAAGAATGTTCACTTAGAGGATAAGATTGAAATAGTTGCTAGTCCCTTTTGTGTCTTTCCCTATTAAAGTCTGGCTGGCTGTGCTGGAAACCCAGTGGGAATTAACATGTGGGACCCTGGAAACAGGAGGACCCTGAAAGGCAACGATGTGAAAGAGGAAGGATGTTGTGTTCAAGCCATGTCTTCTGCTCAGGAAGTTCACTGCTGCTCCTCCATTAACAGTCCAGGTTGGTGATGAGTAGCTGCTTTCTCCCCACCCAGAGGACAGAGCATCTTTGTAAATCAATGGTATTTGATGTTAAAGGGAGACGGGCAGAATGAGATTCTGGAGTGTTTTGTCTTCTATTCCTATTCTTTACCCAAATCATATTCTAATTAACTTTGGGCATGTTTGCTAAGTTGCTTCAGTCATGTCCAACTCTGTGCGACCCTGTGGACTGTAGTCCTCCAGGCTCCTCTGTCCATGGAGATTCTCCAGACATGAGTACTGGAGAGGGTTGCCATGCCCTCCTCCAGGGAATCTTCCCAACCCAGGGATCGAACCCATATCTTGTATATCTCCTGCATTGGTTTCTCCACCCTACAAAAGTCGAATGAGAATCTAGCCTGAGAGTCAGAAAGGTATTTATCAGGTAGGCTCTCACCTGAAAGGGGACCAGCACTCACCATTGGGATGCTGAAAGTCTGGGCAACTGTAAAGATTGGAAATTCAATCCAGATCTTGATGTTTGTAAACATACAAACGAGCCTTATGGTTAGTCAAATTAGAGGAACAGCTAAAAAAAAAATCCAGATTCATTTTTCTCCTGGGGTATTAGTCCAGCAAACAAGTATGGGGCCTTCGCTGAAACCAGTGTGGGCATGGGTTAAGGAGCAAAAACAATCACTATTTGTGTGCTTTTGTTAAAATTTTTTTGGTCCAATTCTTAGTTTAATTTCTGTTTCTCTCTCACCACAAAGAAGCTGAAGTGTCTTAGAGTAAAAACTAGAAATCAATACTGGGTAGCTTAGCTGAATTGTCCAGAATGTACACCAGATGAATGTCACTGCCTGTTTTCTTCTTTCTATTTCTTAGTAAATGTTATAACAGGTTTTTACTGTGTGCACTTGTGGGATCCCTCCTGCTTTGTAGATCAGTCACCTTTGTTTTTACCTTCAAAGTTCTCTGCTTCTGTTGTGATACTTTTCTTCTTCCTGCAAACCACTTTGTTTCTTTCCCAGAAGCAGGTGTCTATGCAACTTTACTGTGTATAGTTCCTTCCACATATATCCTCCACTGAGACGGTTTAACTTTGGTGCTCTTTGAAATACTAACTAGCTTTTTCTAATTCAGGAATTCCTAGGCATTTTATGACAGTATTATTCTGTTCTTGTTTTGCTTCCAAGACTTTGTCAAGGTGATGTATATTTATTGAAAAAAATTGTAGTGAATCTAGAATTTTGTTTCAAGATGTGCACAATCGCCCTGGAGATTTTGAAAACCTTTCAGGAAAACAAGAAGTGTGATTTTACCATTAGAATTATTATTTTGATGTCATGGTAGCAAGGCTGTTACAGAACACATATCCATGAAGGAGCTATAGGCAGGAATATTTTGTCTTCTAGTGAAGAGGTCGCTATCACTATCTTGATGGTGTTGGAAAATTATACTGGATGTTTCTACTTCTGTGTTGCTCTGTTTAATATTACACAAAGTCCTTTGGTTTTGCGTGAATTCTTCAAATTAGGTTGAATGCAGAGTCTTTGACCAGCTTGTTTTGAGTTCCTCAGTTATTCCATCTTGGAATCCCTGAAGCTTGGTCTTGACCAGGATCAGGGATGTTGAAATCCATGAGGTTACCATCTATTTTCTTGTCCTGATCATGATTTTCTAGTTTTAGGATCCCAGATGTTGCTCCATTCTTCAAAATGTGGTTGACTGCATCTGTGGATATTTACCAAATGAATTTTCTAAGCCTTATAACCACACCCTAATCTTTTTTAAAAAAAAGTTTATTTACAGAATTTTCTTGTATTTAGTCAAACGTCAGCATGGATCAGCCATAGGTGTACATATGTCCCCTCCCTCTTGAACCTCTCTCCCGTCTCCCTCCCCATCCCCCACCTCTAGGTTGATACAGAGCCCCTGCTTGAGTTCCCTGAGACACATAGCAAATTCCCACTGGCTATATGTTTTACATATGGTAATGTAAGTTTCTCTAAGCCAGGCTTCAACAGTACTGAACCATGAACTTCCAGATGTTCAAGCTGGATTTAGAAAAGGCAGAGGAACCAGAGATTAAATTGCCCACATCCGTTGAATCATCGAAAAAGCAAGAGAGTTCGAGAAAAACATCTGCTTCTGCTTTATTGACTATACCAAATCCTTTGACTGTGTGGATCACAATAAACTGTGGGAAATTCTTAAAGAGATGGGAATACCAGACCACCTAACCTGCTTCCTGAGAGATCTGTATGCAGGTCAAGAAGCAACAGTTAGAACTGGACATGGAACAACAGACTGGTTCCAAATTGGGAAAGGAGTATGTCAAGGCTGTATATTGTCACCCTGCTTATTTAACTTATATTCAGAGTACATGCTGAGAAATGCTGGGCTGGATGAAGCACAAGCTGGAATCAAGATTGCTGGAAGAAATATCAATAACCTCAGATATGCATATGACACCACCCTTATGGTGAAAGCAAAGAAGAACTAAAGAGCCTCTGATGAAAATGAAAGAGGAAGTGAAAAGTGGCTTAAAACTCAACTCAGAAACTAAATCATGCATTGGTCCCTCACAATGAACAAATAGATGGGAAGCAATGGAACGTGACAGACTTTATTTCTTGGGCTCAAAATCACTGCAGCCATTAAAATGTAAAAGACGATTGCTCCTTGGAAGAAAAGTTATGACCAACCCAGACAGATATTAAAAGCAGAGACATTAATTTAAAAAAGTTGCTAGTCAAAAGCTAGATTTTTCCAGAGTTCAATGATGTAGAGTGACTATGAAGAAAATGAGTGCCAAAGAATGATGCCTTTGACCATAGTGTTTGGAGAAGACTCTTGAGAGTCCCTTGGACTGCAAGGAGGTCAAACCAGTCCATCCTAAAGGAAATCAGTCCTGAATATTCATTGGAAGGACTGATGCTGAAGCTGAAACTCCAATACTTTGGCCACCTGATGCGAAGAACTGACTTATTGGAAAAGACCTTGATGATGGGAAAGATTGAAGGCAGGAGGAGAAGGGGGTGACAGAGGATGAGATGGTTGGATGGCATCACTGACTTGATGGGCGTGAGTTCGAGTAAACTCCGGGAGTTGGTGATGGACAGGGAAGCCTGGCGTGCTGCAGTCCATGGGGTTACAAAGAGTCAGACCCAACTGAGCAACTAAACTGAACTGAATGTAAGGTTCTGAACCACACCCTAATCTTGACAAAAGGTTGGAAAAGCGTGGAATGCTGTTTTTATAACAAAATTGGAAAATACAATTCTAAATATCTAACCACCTAGGAATTGTTGGATTTTCTGTATCCGGATATAAACTGACTTGAAATGTGGAGCGCTAATGAACTATTAGGAAAAGAAGCAATTACACTGCACCCTCTGGCATGAAATCTCCCTTGTCGGTTTAAAATAGCTGACTTTTCATTTAACACAAAGATTCTAGTGGAAGAAAAAGATAGATGTCACCTCACTCATACTGTGTGCAGAAGAGGGCTTGGGTTTTAATTCTGTACCTGTCCCTTCCAAGTCCCTGTCCCACAATCAGTTTTTATGACTTTATGAATTGTTGCTGGCTCTTGACAAAAGCTGGAGCTGGCTGCTGGCCTGACCTCCTCCTGTGCTGATAATCTCTTATTATATCGTCTTTTCTTAGGATGCAATTGCACTACCACCCTAATAATAAACATTTACCAAGTCTTGTTATCTGCCTCTCCCTTGGGTAGTACCAATCTATCCCTAAACATTGAAGCTCAGAGAGAACCTGACCTTGCAAAGAATTTTTCCATGGCTTCTGTCTTCAAAAACTTCTATTTGCTCACACTGTATTGTGTTAACCCTGCCTGGCTCTGTTGCCCTTCTTATTTCTCTTCAACATTCCAATTTATCCTATTGTTTGATTTCTCTAGAATCATACTTCTGCCTGTCACAGATACTCTGCTCTGGGTATAGTCACAACAACTGTATATGTGTGTGTGTATATGTATGTATGTACATATGTTATTGGATGAAGCACAAGCTGGAATCAAGATTTCCGGGAGAAATATCAATTACCTCATATATGCAGATGACACCACCCTTATGGCAGAAAACAAAGAGGAACTAAAGAGCCTCTTGAAGGTGAAAGAGGGAAGTGAAAAAGCTGGCTTAAAACTCAGCATTCAAAAAACTGAGATCATGGCATCTGGTCCTATCACTTCATGCCAAATAGATGGGGAAACAATGGAAACAATGACAGACTTTATTTTCTTGGGCTCCAAAATCATTGCAGATGGTGACTACAGCCACAAAATTAAAAGATACTTGCTCCTTGGAAAAACTATAACAAACCTTGACGTGTATTAAAAAGCAGAGACATTACTTTGCCAACAAAGGTCCATCTAGTCACAGCTATATTTTTTCCAGTGGTCATGTATGGATGTGAGAATTGGACTGTGAAGAAAGCTGAGTGCCGAAGAATTGATGCGTTTGAACTATGGTGTTGGAGAAGACTCTTGAGAGTCCCTTGGACTGCAAGAAGATCAAACATCAATCCTAAAGAAAATCAATCATGAATATACATTAGAAGGACTGATGCTGAAGCTCCGACACTTTGGCCAGCTGATTCGAAGAACCGGCTCATTAAAAAAGACTCTGGGAAAGATTGAAGATAGGAGGAGAAGGAGATGACAGAGGTCTGGTTGGTTGGATGGCATCACCGACTCAATGGACTTGAATTTGAGCAAGCTCCGGGAAATGCCGAAGGACAGGGAAGCCTGGCGTGCTGCAGTCCATGGGGTCGCAAAGAGTCAGACACAACTAAGTGACTGAATAACAACATATGTTATTTATTTGGTTTATTACCAATAGATATTGGACTTCTGACTTCCCTGGTGGCTCAGTGATAAAGAATATGCCTGCCAATGCAAGAGACATAGGTTCCATTCCTGGGTCAGGAAGATCACCTAGAGAAGGAAATGGCAACCCACTCCAGAATTCTTGCCTGGGAAATCCCATGGACGGAGGAGTCAGGAGGGCTACAGTCCTGGGGTTACAAAGAGTTGGACATGACTTAGTGACTAAACAACAACATTGGTTTACTACCTTAAATAAGTTCATATGTACAACACTACGTTTCTCCTTCTATGTACCTTCCCGCATACTCCACCCATCCGCATACCGTTGCTCCCCTTACCCTTTTTTGGGATTTTGCCCTCTCCCCTCCTCTGTCTCCCTGGTGACCACTACTCTGTTCTCTTTAATTTATGTGATGCAAATAACTATTTATTGCATGATGATTAGTTAAAGAAAATAAAAAATATTTGAAGTTGCATTTCTTTTTATAAATTCAGTCCATTTAAAATTTAGAGAATTTGCTATTCTTTTATTATTTAACTTTTAAAACCCATTTCAATGCCACTGAAAGATTGTTATTTTTTGCTAAACTTTCAGAAATTACCAAATTAGTGAGGACTGTAGCTATGTTCTCAGTCTCACCTTATTTCAGAATCACCTGGAAACGTTTGAAAATTCAGTTGCTTAAACTACACGTCTAAAGATGCTGATTCAAGGTGATCTGGGACTTAACCACTTAGAATGACAGTGAGATGGACTGCAGGAAATATCAGGCAGCGAAGAGGTTTGAGCATGTATCATTGAGCAGAATACTTTAGAACTGGTTTATTTGTCTTCCTTTGATTTATCTCCTAAGTTTTAACTACAAACTGATTTGCTTCATGGTATATCTTCATATTGTATTCTTCAAACCAGGATGTTTTAAGAAAATTATTTAAATAAGAAGAACATCATGTTAAAACAAAGAAATATTCGTCAGTGCTCTTCCTTTGAAGTGTAAAATTCTTATCAGTCACCTTTTTTTTGATAGCAGTCAATGCAGGTGTTTGCATTGTATTTAGGAAGTGGTTCTTCTCAATTTTGAGCACCTATTAAAATAAAAAAAAAAAAAAAAACCGCACATATTAGGAACCAGCAGTTGCATTTCTAGGACTCTTTATTGCAGAAATACTTGTATACTTGTTTGAAGGTTTTCTCAGGAACACTCAATATGATGGCAAAAAAAATCATACTGTACAACAACAACACAAACCAAAATGACTGTCATTGGGGCAAAGAGTAAATAAAATTTGAAGCTCCACACAATGGATGAATATGCAGTTGGTAAAAATGAGTTACGTGTTCTGTCTTGGAAAGGTGTATGTGATATTTTTTAAGTGAAAGAAACAAGGTGAAGAAAACTGCAGACAACAATCTAGTCCTCCCACTCCTTTTTTTTTTTTTTGGTAAAAAGAGAGTACTGTATGGGTGTGTGCTTGCTTGCTAAGTCGCTTCAGCTGTGTCTGAGTCTTTGCGACCCCATGGACTGTAGCCTACAGGCTCCTCTGTGCATGGCCTTCTGCAGGCAAGAATACTGGAGTGTATGACATTCCCTTCTCCAGGGAATCTTCCTGACCCAGGGATCAAACGTGTGTCTCTTAGGTCTCCTGCATTTGCAGGCAGGTACTTTACCACTAGCGCCACCTGGGAAGTCTGAAATGTGATAAGGCAGTGGGAGTAAGGAAGAGCTTTTACCCTATTACTGTGTCATTTCACAGTCCTTCTTCAGCAGGCATGCATGACCTATGTAACTAAAAGCAGAAGGAAAAGAGAAGCAACCAAAAGTAGAAGCAGTCATCCTTGGGGCTCAGTCTGGAGGCCTCCGGCTGCCGTCCCCTTCCCAGAAGAGCAGAATTCACCACAGAGTGTATTGCTCTGGCAGAACTACATGCGGCTCCTCCCAGATACCTGGTCCCAGGAGAGACCCCTGCCGCAGCTCTAGACCAAGCCCGTCGGCCCCCACAGTTGACCACCGGGCGGCCTGAGCAGCGGCTCCACTCTGGGGGCCAGTGAGGGTTGCGGCCCCGAGCGGGGTCCGAATGAAGTACAGGGCGGGGATCGGGGGCCGGCTGGGCTGAGCTGGGCCTTCAGAGGTGAGGGGTGGGGAGTTCAGAAGTTAAGCTGCAGATCACATGGCAGGGTGGGCAGGCCCTCCTGTTGCTCTTGGTGATGTAGGCACCTTACACAAGTTCCCCCAGAGGACTCATAGCAGAGATGACTCTGTTTCAGGTCTTTTATTTAATTCTCGTTATATTCCACTGTCCAGTTTCTCAATGTAACGGCCAGTTTTCACGAGCCAGGCACTGGAAGCACTTTGCATGTATTATTTTAATTAATTCTCACAATACCTTATGAGATGGGCAATATTATTATCCTCACTTTATAGATCAGGAAACGGGGGCATAGAAAGATTAAGTTCTTTGGTCAAATTCATATGAATAGTAGGTGGCCAAGCCAGGATTTGAACTCAGGTGCTCATCACTCTGATCCCTCCTCCTGTGTATGTCAAACCCTTTATACCTTTAACCCCTCTCTTCTTTAAAGTTCTAAGAAAGAATTGAACCACCACCATGAAAAATGCATGGCTCCTTCCTTTAGGAAAAAAATGTCTTAGAATTTAAGGTTAAGATAATGGTTTTAAAAATAAGATTTTGATGTAAGCAACCTAAAAATTAAAGCCATTTTCTTAAATTATAATTTTTCATTGTCCTTTGCTTTGATAATATTTTCCTGGTGTTCCACTGAAAATTGCCTCTGAAAATTTGTGTGTATAATTTAGCACATATAAGGAAAGCAGAATAGCAGAGTGGTAAAAACATGAACTTGTTTAGACTCCTTGAGTTTAAATCTTTGCTTCACCATTTATTAGCTGTGTAACAGTAGGCAAGTTACTTACCCTCTCTGTACCTCAGTTTCCTTATCTGTAAATTTCTTCTCTTACAAAACAGTAGCACCTGTGTCATAGGGCCGTTATGACATTTGAATGAGTGATAATGTTAAGCACTTAGAACAGTGTCTGGCACATGGCAAATGCTATAAATGTATTTGTTACATAATTAAAAATAAAGTACAATACAACCAAACTGTGTGGAATCTAACCCACGGTTTTTTTTTTTTTTAAGGGGGAGAAAAGAATAAAGAAGCCCATATTTCTTGAACTTCTCTGGTAGCTGGCAACAGCTAGTATTGTACCAAATACAGCTTTAAAAATTTCCAGCTAAGTTAAAATCTCCTTCTGATTCAAGCAGATCGTGATTCTCAAGAAACGGATTCTGGGTCCACCGAGAAGTGCACTTAATAACAAACGGGAAACAGGCCCCTAAGACAGCGTGCTCTCAGCCAGGTGCTTGGGCTTCTGGGGCTTGGGGCCCTGGGACTTTGGGTTACGCTGCTCGCTCAGAGTTGTTAATGTGGCTGTCAGCCTTGAGACTTCCCTGGTTTACATCACACATGTCCCGGTTTTTCTATTTTAAGCTTCTACTCATTTCCTCTAAATATCCTTCTTTAGGACCTTACCCTGTGTTTCTTTTGTGTTTCATATGCTCAGAGTTGGCATTACAGTGTTAGTGTCTTTAAGGCAATAAAGTCTGTATTTCACTGTAACAAATAGGAGCAAATCTTAAGATTTCTAGCCGGGATTCTTTGCAGCCTTTCCCCTATTGATGTCAGCAATTTCATTTTGCTCTAATTGTCCCCAGTGGTCCAAACAGGCAGGAATTCAGCGCTCACCAATGGTTGCTCAGCTGCTAAAACCTTTTCCTGCCTAGAAAATGAATCATGGGGGCAAAGATTAACCCCCTTTTAACACTGGACAGAGTTGGGGGAGGTGGCAATGTCTGCATTTTGGTTTTATCTATTGATTATTGCTACCATCACCGCCTTTGCTGTTAGTAAGAGGGAAGAAAGAGCAATGGCTCCATGAGAACAGTGAAGCCACATGCAAAGTTTACAAAGCCCTTTGGAGTCTCTCAGCTGAAAAGGATCATACAATGTAAAATAACCTTAGTAATAATAATACTTTTATGGTCATAAACAGAAACAAGTAAAATCAAGCTTCTGGTTCTTGGAGCTTTTCACTGACTTCCCTAAACAGTAGACTGTGATGCCTTTTCTCTCCTTTCTCTTTATTGCTCATCTTGTATTCTCTAACACGCACCTCTGCAATTGCCATAAGCAAATCATTTAACCCATAGGAGGAATAATTCTGGGCAAGTGATGTCAGTGCAGAGCTGTGGCTGTAAAGACCAGCCATGCACAGACACCCGAAGAAAAGGACTTACAAATATCAAGTGATATATCAATAGCAAATACTGCCACTAATTGATACTAACCATATACATGCAGAACCCCAAAAATGTAGGAGCTGTCTTTCAGAGCTCTAATGAACCAAGCCAGGAGAAATGGAGAGCTGATGTTCTGAGCTTTGTCTCTGCAGCAGGACCACACTCCTAATGCATTAATCACACTCCTAATATGATTTAATCCACTGTAGGGCTTCCCAGGTGGTTCTAGTGGTAAAGAACCCACCTGTCTATGCAGGAGACTTAAGAGATGAGGGTTTGATTCCTGGGTCGGGAAGATGCCCTGGAGGAAGGCATGGCAGTCTCTCCGGTATTCTTGCCTGGAAAATTTCATGGACAGAGGAGCTTGGTGGGCTACAGTTCATAGAGTCACAAAGAGTCGGACATGACTGAAGTGACTTAACACACACACATACACACACACACGGGATACTGTGACAAGCTCCAGTGAGGATGTTGACAACTGATTTCTGGTCCTAGGTTTAGTTTGGTGCTAGAAACAGGTTTTATCTTCACTGGATAATATTATTGAGTATATTAATTATAGTGAAAGATACAGAGAAAGTAGGTCTCTGACATAGCTGCTGCAGAGCAGTAAATACAGTTTGTTCTCCCTCACCTTCAAGTTCATTGAAGGCTTCCTTTGTGCTATGCCCCCTAACATTTCAGCATCAAGCTTGGGGTGTGAGGAAGACAGTGCATGTGGTTTAATTCAGAGCACACTGGATCGGAATTCTGGCCTCACTATTTATTGGCTGTGTATGTGAAAGTTAAATGACTTCCTTGTGCCTCATTCCCTCTGTAAGATACCGACCTCATAATTATATATGAGAATTCAGTGAACAATGTATGTAAGAATCTAAAACAGTACCTGGCCACACAGAAGCATTCACTAAAGATTACTTACTACTTATACGTGTCATAGATAATCTGAGAGATGTTTTAAAATGCCCTACATGGATGCAACCTATTTTACCAGCCTAGAGGTATGGTGTAAAACCATATCTCTTTTTTGGATTCTAGTTAAATTGCTTGAGCCATCTCACTCAACTGAATGTCCAGCTTTTTTGGTTCTACCCTCCTGGGATAAACCTTAGGAGCCTTGGTGTCCTAAGGACCTATCTTGCTGCTAGAGCCAGAGCTGAGACATGCTCCTCTAAGAGTGAAAACATGTAATGATCACTGGGAACTTATTTCTCTTTGGGTTAATGCATTGCCAAGCTGCAGATCCTGGTAAGACAACAAAAGCAGGGAAATCAAAAAATCTCTTGAGTCATCATTTCTGGGACGACACTATGGCCCTGTCTGAGGAAAGTGACTGAAGCCTCAAGTACCATGCAGTCCCACCCCCATGTTGGTTTTTCAGGGTTTGAGGAAAGATCATCCTTCACCCCTTATTAATGACTAGTCAGAGGAATTTCACGCCAAAGTTGAGCAGGTATTTCAATTTGACAGACATTTTTTTATTCACTCACACAGCTGCTTCCCAGAGCACAATACAGATTCAGAACTGTTATTCCTTTTACTCCCTGACTTCATAGGGGGCAGGCCCCCTGACTCAGTCCCTTTCTACTCCCCATGCTGACTTTATTTCAGCAGACTCCTTGTCTTTGTCACCGATCCTTGATCTGGGACACCGCTGATAGGTTTCAATCATTTTTGAAAAGTTGTGGGTCTCATCCCTTTACTTCAGGAAAACCTACATTTTCATCTGAATTTGCCAATTTCTCTCCAGCTCTGAATGCCAACAGCTTGTTTTTTTAATCAGGAAAAAGTATATTCTGCCTTACCAGACATGATCAGTTCAGTCACTCAGTCGTGTCTGACTCTTTGCGACCCCATGAAACGCAGCACACCAGGCCTCCCTGTCCATCACCAACTCCCGGAGTCCACCCAAACCCACGTCCATCAAGTTGGTGATGTCATCCAGCCATCTCATCCCCTGTCATCCCCTTCTCCTCCTGCCCTCAATCTTTCCCAGCATCAGGGTCTTTTCAAATAAGTCAGCTCTTCGCATCAGGTGGCCAAAGTATTGGAGTTTCAGCTTCAACATCAGTCCTTCCAATGAATGCCCAGGACTGATCTCCTTTAGGATGGACTGGTTGGATCTCCTTGCAGTCCAAGGGACTCTCAAGAGTCTTCTCCAACACCACAGTTCAAAAGCATCAATTCTTTGGCACCAGCTTTCTTCATAGTCCAACTCTCACATCCATACATGACCACTTGAAAAACCATAGCCTTGATTAGACAGACCTTTGTTGGCAAAGTAATGTCTCTGCTTTTTAATATGCTGTCTAGGTTGGTCATAACTTTCCTTCCAAGGAGTAAGCGTCTTTTAATTTCATGGCTGCAGTCACCATCTGCAGTGATTTTGGAGCCCAGAAAAATAAAGTCAGCCACTGTTTCCACTGTTTCCCCATCTGTTTACCATGAAGTGATGGGACCGGATGCCATGAACTTAGTTTCCTGAATGTTGACCAGACATGATGATGCAGTACTATTTTAAAGTTTTTGCTTTGCTTGATAATCATTTTATTGATTATCCCAGTGTTCTGAGAGCTGTCAACAGTGTCAAGTAGAATGACTGAATAGCACATATCATTTCCTTGTGACCTTTATTTGATTGTGCATTTGAACAACTCTACTTTCTCAAGAGAAAGTGAAGAGGAAAAATATTTTTCAGGAAGAGGAAACATATTAATCTGCTGCAAATATTTATTGAGCACCACTGCAGTATTTTTGAGTCTATTTTAATATAATTGGAATATTTTGAATATTTCTCAATATAGGAAAGTTCATATAGAGAAAAATATACATTTTCCAGTCTACCTTGGACAGTTTGTTTTTTTACAAAAGCTCAAAGCCATGTAAATTGTTTCCTATAATTTCAGTTAACTATTGCTGTATAATATCACCCCAAATTTTATTGTTTTAAAACATTTGTTTTTTACCATCTGTCACGACTCTGTGGGTTGACTGGGCTCAGTTGGGAAGTTCTTCTGCTCTACCTGGTGTTAGCTGGGGCTGCTGTCATCTGGGGGCTCAACTGGGGTGTAGTGTCCAAGATGCTTACTCTCATGACTAGTAGTTGGTACTGGTAGTTGACTGGAAGCTCTGCTAGGGAAGTCTACCAGATTTCTTGGTTCTCCTCTATATGATTTCTTTGTGAGTCTTGGACTCCTCACAGCATGGTACCTGGGTTCCAAGAGGGAGAGTCTCAAGAGAACAAGTCCTATTTTGCAAGCATTTATTAAGCCTTTGCTTGTATTTTGCTTGACAAAGTCCCATTGGCCAGTCATTCACATGGCCAAGCCCAGAATGTGGCTCGGGACCACAGAAGGGGATGAATACTAGAGGATCAAATTAAGTTTCACCAAGATGACAGTTGACCACAGCCAGAAATGCTTCTGAATTCTAAGAGAGCAAAATGGCTGTCCTAGAATTCTGGAGCTGATAGGTACCTTAGAGATTTTACAGTTCAGCTTCTTGTTTGGATGAAGAGACAAAAACCTGGAGAAAATGATTTACTATTTCAAAGTGACAACCCAAACCTGGACAATTCATTGTAAAAATGACTTTGATTCAGGCTCTGTGCAGCTCCTACCTACCCACGTGGGCTGGTCCAGCCCCTGACTTTACAAAGCTCTTACCCCCTAGACAGGGGTAAGTCTGCAAGTTAGATCTCCTAACATCCAATGCAACATTTAACCACAGTACTTCACTGCTTTCCCATTGTTAATTAAGTGTGTAATGACTATATTAAAGTTAGTTTCAGGTTCTAATTTATGACACACAGTAGTTATGTTTTAATGTACACTTTATGGTACATTGGAGTCCCTGAATAATCAATGTGTACTCCCTCTAATCCTGCCTGGTTTATATACTTGGAGAAAATTTTATTATTTTAAACAATTATAAGGATTTATAGTTCTTGAATCTTTGCTTTTGTGAAATATTTTTGTTCCTGTCTACTATTTACAGGAAGCCAAGTCCTTTGTCAGGAATACAGCCTCTAATTATAACATTGTTCCTGTGGGAAAATGTAATTTGCTTTTCAATGATCCACTTTATGACATGGTCTCTAGGAATGTGCTGTCTGCAATAAAAAGCAAGTAGAGACTGCAGACTCCTGTAACTTCTTGCCAACTGCCTGGCATGGTAAGACCAGTGTTTATAAAGTAGCTCTAATTTTTTTGTTGGCGTGTGAAATTCAAGCTAGGAAATAATGACACATTTCACTGGGATGGAGCGTGTGTGGGGAGGGATGGGCTAGGAAGCAGACAAGCAAATGAGCAAGTCCCTTGGTTTGGTTTTCTCCACCGTCATCCCATCAGTAACCAAGTCCTATCTGTTGTCCATAATGTCTCTCACTTTGGTCCTCTCTTCCCAGAAATAGAATGGCAGTTACAACAAAGGGCGGCGAGTGGAGCGAGAGGGGCTCACAGTGCTGTGGGATGACAAGGCAGGCTCTGGGTGCTCCCGAAGGACTGCCTGTTGGAAAGGGAACACCTTCTCTCAGGGCCCAGTCCTGCCTCCCCGAGAGGAGTTTCCTCATTGCTTTGCTCAGGGAAAATGTACAGTGATTTCCATTTAAAACATGCTTGTGGAGGACAGGTATTCACCGAAGTAGAATATTTTAAATGAAAAGCGTCCTTCCTGATCATGGGCAACAGTCCTAGCATCAGACCCCATTAGCTCCTCACAGGCCTTCTAATCTTCTCGACTCTGGCTTCCCTAGGCTTTTGTTCCAGCTTCCTTTCTGGGATCCTTTACCACTTGGTCCAAAATATAGTCTAGATCATGCTTCATGATTAAAAACAAATCAGTTTAGTTTAATTCAGTTCAATTCAGTTGCTCCGTTGTGTCCAACTCTTTGCGACCCCATGAATTGCAGCACGCCAGGCCTCCCTGTCCATCACCAACTCCCGGAGTTTACTCAATCTCAAGTTCATTGAGTTGGTGATGCCATCCAGCCATTTCATCCTCTGTCGTCCCCTTTTCCTCCTGCCCCCAATCCCTCCCAGCATCAGGGTCTTTTCCAATGAGTCAACTCTTTGCATCAGGTGGCCAAAGTATTGGAGTTTCAGCTTCAACATCAGTCCTTCCAATGAACACCCAGGACTCCACTAAAATGTGAGCAATCACAGAAGAAATTATAATATAGACTCCTCTACCCCGATCTTTAAATACTAGATCTGAATCCTTCCGGAGTCAGAGGTCAAGGCCATCCAGGATCCCCACTGGCTCTCCCACTTCAGTTCCTGGTCTGCAGCCTTTCTGCAGGGGCCTGATTACCTCGCTTCACTAAGACAGATGTTAGCTCTCTTCCCTAGCTGAAGTTTGGGCACATGAGCCCTCAAAAGACAGGTTTGAAGAAGGCCCATATTCCTCCTCATACCTGCTCTCCACTAGCCCCTCTCCTCCATGGTCATAATCTGTTGGGATAACTACCCAGTGGAAAACAATCTTTTGTACAGTGGAGCTGGATCTTTCCTGAGGTTTAGGTTCTAAAGTCAGTGTGTAAGGAAAAATCTGTGTAAGGACTTAACTTTGGAAACCGTTTGGAGGAGAGCCACATTGCAGATGGACACACCTTTCTCAGGAATCCTAGTAGAGCCTGGCTGGCCCTTCGAGTTTGAAATAGGTCAGCATTTCCTCAGCAGAACACCAGATGAGGTAGCTATTCTGTGTTAAGATTTCTTTTAACTTCAGAATTCCATTTACTGCGGTGAGATATTCATCTGCTTAAGGCACAGGGTCTGAAAACCATGGAGAGCATAGCAGAATCTAAGTTCCTTCCCACTCCTGTGGCAGTAATGTCCATAATTTTTAACTAGTTTCTCACTCTCTTCCTTTGTCCTTTTTTCCTTCCTTCCCTTTCTTGGTGTCTATAGGTATAATTCTGTGGATTCTATGCAAGCCTGATGGGATGGCCTCAACATTATTATGCAAAACAGTTTAACATCTGTGTGAAGATCTTTATAATACCAGATAGAGTATATTTAGATTTATCTTTGTAGGACCAAAAAAGCCTGTTAAAGTGCCTGTTTTTCTCTCTAAAATTCAAAAGTAATATGCTTCCAAAGGTAAATGCAAACTATAGTCTGTATGTAGAGAAACAAGGTGTGCCGGAAGCTTTGAAATATGGCCAGCTTCTGGCTGTGGTCACGTAAGCAAAGATGAGCTATCATCTCACTGAGAATATCTGGTTTCAGTGCTCCTGCTTCCTAGTGTCTCCACTTGGAAACCCTGACCCTTCTCTTCATACTAGCGCAAAGGCACCTCATACAGACCAGGCTCGGGACCTTCATGCAGGCCATTTGCCCTGTCCAGAGTGCTCCTGCTGTCTCGTCCCTCATCCCTTTCACTTTGCCTCCACTGAGCCTTCCCAACCTTTAATCCCTAGGTCAGAACTCCTGAGCCACTCTTGACCATAATCTTTAATGCTCTTTCACCCTCTCAATAATTGCACCTTAAGATGTCTTGATGTTCACCTAACATTAAGTGTATCCTATGTATGTGCCAGGTACTGTTCTGAGAATTTTTGATGTATTAACACATTTATTCCCCACAAGTAGATCATAAGGTAGGTATTACGCTTTCCATTTTACAGATGAGGAAACTGAGATAGAGAGAGGTTATATAAGCTGCCCGAGGTCACATGGTAAGTTAATGATAGAGCCAGGATTCAGACCCAGAAGTTATGATGCCAAAGCCCGTTCTTTCCATCACTGTTATACTGTCTCCCGTTGGTGTGTGTGTGTGCTCCGTGGTGTCGGACTCCTTGTGACCCCATGGACTGTAGCCCACCAGGCTCCTCTGTCCATGGGATTTTTCAGGCAAGAATACTGGAGATGGTTGCCATTTTCTACTCCAGAGGATCTTCTCAACCCACAGATCAAACCCACATCTCTTGTGTCTCCTGTCTTGGCAGGCAGATTCTTTACTACTGCACCACCTGGGAAGCTCCATTGGTACTTATGTACAAACTCTGTTTCTTATTGTCTTTTTATGCAGTGTTTCTTTTCTCTCACTTTGTTTGGCTTCCTTCAGAGCAGACCATCATGGTATATACATATGTTTTCATAGCACTAGGGATTGTGCCTTACATCAACGAATTACAGAATAATAATAATGTTAGAGAAGTTCAATAAATATTTATTGGATGATAAAAGGACAAAAACCAAAATATAGATTCTTATAAATTACATGAGTCTCTGGATGTGGTTTGGGCTTACTAAAAGATCTCTGCTGTTTCTCACCAACATAGTCTTAACAGTTTACAAAGCGTTTGAATATGATTTGACTCTCGGGATACTCCTGTGAATGTGAGTGGAGCAGATATCATGCCTCTTCTACAGCTGGGAAAACTGAGACAGACACAGGGAAGTTGGTTTGCCTCCGTCACTTTTAGGGGTGAGCTGACCCAGAACCCAAGGCTCCGGATTTCTAGTCCTGTAGCATTCCAACTCAGATTTTTCCCAGGGCTGGTTCAATCTAATGCAGACCATGGTTTGGCCCTGGGTTTGGCCCTTAATGAAACCAGGATGTTCTGTTGTAAATGGATATAAATGGTAGCATTGAAAGAGTTGGAGTGTGGCGAGATAGGGAAGGACACACTGCATTCACACACCAGCCTCTAAGAGGACAGTACCCTCAGGATGATCATGGAAACAGGTTTAAATTAATGTCATGCTATACAATACCTTCATTCACGTTGAAAATCAAGTGGTGGGAAACATGTGAATATCAGGAAAATATAGAAAATAATCATAGAGAAAAAGTGGAGTCAGTCATGGGGAGGTTTCCATAATGCAAATCAGAGAAATTTTTATTTTGGGGGGAGAAGGTAAAAAGAGGAAATTCTGTACTAACAAGTAAAAATTCAAATCAAAGCCAGAATTTGAGCTGGCAGGCCTTGTTTGGAAACTCCTTTTGTTTATAATGTAGGTTTTCCCCCTTTATGAAGCAGATGCTTATACAAGCATTACCAGTGTTGTCAATAATACTGTAACATTTGCCTTCCATCCCTTTGTTGCTCAGGGAACATGTTGGGTTTCGGCACATTTAGCTTTGCCATTTACTCCACAAATCACAGCTGTGTAGTGCTACAACTAAGTCGATTTTACTGAGGATAAAAATTGAAAAATATTCTCCTAACAACCTTTCTAGTAATCATAGGCCTGAAATACTTTGGAGAGTCTTTTTTTTTTTTCCTCAAACAACTTGGTTTCAGTACAATGATGCTTCAATAAGAATCTTCCTGCAAATTTAATTCAAAAGGGAAGGCTTTGTTGTTATTAAACACAATGGCAGTTTGTACATCTCCACATCATTATGTTGCTTCTCATTATGGTAATTCATTTGCTTCTGCTTTGTATGGATATCAAATAAAAATCACTCTCGCTCCTGGCAAGTGATTGCCATTATGGCGACACTCGGGGAGCCCAGCTAAGCGGTGCTTGGTGTCATAGCAAACACAATTAACAAAATGGCATCCACAGCGGCTTTATGGAGTTGCCCTGTGGTGAGGCTCTGCGTTTTCTATTTAGCAGGGCTGTAGGTTACTGGGCTTTGCCGTGTGCCTCCTCTGTTTTCATCTTTGTACCATTTTCTGTTCAAATGGAACAACATGAGGCCTTTGTATGCATTTTACTTTCTCTCTTTTTTTTCTGATGGGCTTTTCCTCAGCACTTGCCGGGCACAGAGAGCTCTGAGTTATCCTGCCTTGCTGTGAGCCCTTGTTTCTCTAAAGAATGGTCAATGACAGCATCACCAAATGCCCACTCTGTTATCGTTGTATATTTATTCATTTTGTTATTGTTGCTCTCTGTAGCCACTAGTTAGCCATTTGAGAGGTAATGAGTTTTTTTGTATGAAGTTAAACTTTAAAGGTCATTATTAATTCCCTCTGTATTTAAAGAGAAACATCTTTCACTCTTGTGAAGCAGACAGATTTGGGTGGGGTTTCAACCCTGGCTTAAGAACCTCAGTCAGTGAGTAGCTCAATGAGGTTGGCAGCCCCTGCTCCCTCTTGGAGATAAAAGACAAACATGATTCCTGGCTGAGCCTTGACGAAGAAGAGTGTCTGAATTCAGATGGAGTGTGTGGAGCCCCAGGTTGGGCCTGTGTTAGCGATTGACCCCTCCTCAGCCTTTAATATTTGTTTTAATTTTTCTTGGAAGATTTTCCTGATGCCTCCAGGCAGGAATGATGCTCTGCCATTTAAGCTTCTTGTGCTATCTTTCTCCTCAACAACCAAGTCCTTTTTTTCCCTTCTCCTTATACTTCTTATTCCTCTTCCTCCCCACTCCCCTTACTTCCCCCTCCTGCTTTTCTGCTTCCTGATCAGAGAATCTGTAGCCTGTGCCCTGGGGATAATTCTATTTGGCTCTAAGAGGTGATTTATGGTTTGTTGAAGTTAATCAGAGACTCATATTTCTCCTCCAAGTGATTAGTTTATGCCAATGGATGTACAATTTTGGTCAATGAAATCGGTCCTGAATATTCATTGGAAGGACTGATGCTGAAGCTGAAACCCAATACATTGGCTACCTGATGCTAAGAACTGACTCATTGGAAAAGACCCTGATGCTGGGAAAGATTGAAGGCAGGAGGAGAAGGGGACGATAGAGGATGAGATGGTTGTATGGCAACACTGATGCAATGGACATGTATTTGAGTAGGCCCTGGGAGTTGATGATGGACAGGGAAGCCTGGCGTGCTGGAAGACATGGGGTCACAAAGAGTCAGACACGACTGAGCAACTGAACTGACTAACTGCTAGGAGACTTCTGTAACAGTTTTCCTTTCTTATTAAAGGAAATACATGTAAGAGAAACTTCTTTGTCTGCTTGCGTGTGAGGACGTGATACCTGGAACTGTGGCAGCAATCTTGTGATTTGAATCAATCATGAGGATAAGAGTCAACATGCCAAAAAAGACCAAGTAAAAAACCAGAAATAATTTGGATTTTTGATGAGTTTTTGAGTCATCGAATTAGTCTACCATGAACTTCTTTCGGATGAAAAGATACATTTCTTGTCATTTAAGACATTTTAGTCCCATTTTCTCCTTCTCATTAGTCAGTGTCTAATTTATCAGGATTCCTAAGATAAGAATATGTATACAGAGGAAGCTCATCTTTTTATACAGAACTCAAATAGTTAAAGTCATTGCCCTTTTGGGGGGCTGTATTTTCCTTTTATGAAATGAGAAACATGACAAATAGACAAGCTACCATGAAATTGATTTTGTTTCCAAACTTTCTAGGTTATATCATAGGATATAATAATGCTTATTCAGTCCCATTTCCTAAGTTTTTATCACTACAAAGTCAGCTTTTAGGTTAGTGATGCATCTTTTTTAAATTGAAAGAATGTTTAGAAGGATGGTTCCCAGGCTGATCCTTAAAGGCCTGTCCACGCGTAACCTGCCGACAGTAAAGAAAGTGTGATGGTGGTGGTTTTACCAAGCAGTGCCCAGTGTCACTGCTGTCCGCTGGGTCTGGAGGCCACGTGGGGGCGCTTTCCCATTCTGCTTTCACCTCTGGGGATGTTCTTTAAAATTAATTTTTTTTGTTATTTAAAAATTTCTTATTATGCATTTTGATCTACCCCTGGGGATTAACTTTCCCTTGGCACAGCGGCCTGGGCTAACTCCTTGCTTTCTGTCTCATTCCTGTGTGGAGATGAGACCAGGTTTTGGGTGGGAGCACAAATAGGGTGAAATGAAGGTGAGCCCTGACACTCCTGCCCCTGTGTTCCCCATGGCCAAGTTCCAGCTGCCTCCCTCCTGCCCTCCCTCCCCCAACTCCCCCTCCCCCAATCTTCCCTCCCCTACTCACTCCTTCCCTCACTCCCGCGCTCCCACACTCCCACGATTCTTCTTGCTTCACCCTGTCAGGTCCACTCTGTATTAAAGAAAGATAAGGGGTTGAAGTTGAGAGCTGTGGTTGGTTGATTGGAAGAGCTAAAGAGTTTGTTTAATAAGAAGAGGCGAGAAGAAGATACTTTTTTCCCTTTTCAATGCAATTCAGTTTAGTCACTCAGTCGTGTCCGACTCTTTGCGGCCCCATTAATCGCAGCATGCCAGGCCTCCCTGTCCATCACCAACTCCCGGAGTTTACTCAAACTCAAGTTCATTGAGTTGGTGATGCCATCCAGCCATCTCATCCTCTGTCATCCCCTTCTCCTCCTGCCCCCAATCCCTCCCAGCATTAGGGTCTTTTCCAATGAGTCAACTCTTCACGTGAGGTGGCCAAAGTATTGGAGTTTCAGTTTCAGCATCAGTCCTTCCAATGAACACCCAGGACTGATCTCCTTTAGGATGGACTGGTTGGATCTCCCTGCAGTCCAAGGGACTCTTAAGAGTCTTCTCCAACACCACAGTTCAAAAGCATCAATTTTTTGGCAAGAGAAATGCAATTCTTGATAGCCTCACATGTAGTTCTTCCCACCATTCTGAGTTTGCAGGTCCTCCTGTATCAGAGGCAGGGAGCTCTCTAAGCTGTGAAGATGAAAGTGTCTAGTGAAGGATTCTGAATGCTAGAGAGCAGTCCTCATCAGAGGCCTTGTGGTGCTGAGAGGGTGGAAGTGCCAATTCAGAGCTAAGGCTTTTCTGGTTATTTTGAAACATTATTAGTAAATTGTAAAAATGTGTACAGATTCTTATAAAACAGTCTCCTGAAACAAAAAACTAAGAGGAATTTAAATTTTCATGTACCTGTAGATTGTACTTGTCATACCCATCTTTTTCTCTCTGCACCCACTGCATCTTCAAACTCCACTTATTTTGGCTGCTACCTTATTCGTTCAGGCCATCACCAACTCTCCCCTGAATTACTGTCACTACTATTTTTTTCCTAAGTATTTTTCTCATATATCTTTCATAGAGATCTAAGACAAGTACTGGACCGTGTCAATCCTTGCTTAAAATCCTTCAAGCTCTCATGGTTGCTCTTAAGATAGGTTCCAAACTCCTTAGCTTGAAATAATTCTTAAGATCATGAAGTCAGGAAACATGTCTATCTTCTCATCATATGTCTTTGAACCCAGCACACTGTGAAATAATTAGGACTTTGTAAATTTTTATTTTAACATATCCAAGATAACTTTAATTCTCTAGGGTGGCTCCTTTATCGGAAGTCACTGAAGCATCCCAGCCATTGATATCTGGATAACCTAGTTTCTATGACCACTGTGGCAGAAGAAAAGGGAGATAGAGGGTTGTACAAGGATTTTTTTCACTGTCTCAGTGAAAAAGATTATACTTGTAGCCCATCGGCCAGATTAGATATGTTGTTCCAGCCTTACTGCAAAGGACTCTGGGAAACACTGTCTTCTTGTATCCTCACAAAGAGGAAAAGGAAATGAAACTTGGGGACTATGTAGCATTGTACCTGCCACAGTTAATTAAGAATGAACAACACAGACTTTTTGGAAATGTGCTATCTGTATTGTGATAGTGCTGTCTGAGCCATGGTGATAGTGCTGTCTGAGCCATGGAGGTTTAATTTCAACCTATAAGTTGGTATGAATGATTTCCCTGAAAGTCTCTGAGGTTTCCACCCTGACATGCTTGTGGAAAAGGAGTGGGCCTTGAATTTTATGGAGGAAAGGACCATCTTTGCTATGTGGGCCAGAGGATTAGGAGCCCACGACTCTTGGAGAAAGTGGTCTAGAGATTTCCATTAAAGCTGGTGGGAAGAGGTGTTCAAGATGAACTGACCCCACCGTTACACTGGAGACACCTGAGAGCAAGGCAGGGACTCTGAAATTGGCCTTGGAGTTTGTGAGCTCCAGGAGTGGCAACAGCAATATAGGCTGTGCTTAGCACTCACGACTATACACGCCAAACTTTCACTGTACCTTTGGCCAACCTGCTGACTGGTCTTGGTTGTGCCTTTAAAGCTAGCAAGAAGGGAAAAGTGTCTGTGCTTGGATAAAGTCTGCACAGAGTGAGCAGCCTGGGTGAGCACGTTCTGTGATGACAGAATGAGACATGAGAGCTTGGGTATTACAGAGCTTGGCGGGCAGAGTGGGAAAAGGGACAAGTAAGCACTAGGACTAATTTGTGAAACACGAACGAACGGTGCAAAGAATGCCAGAAATTACTTAGGGTGTGAAAAACCTATAGAAAGTTTTGTCTTCCTCTCATGGTGGGCATTTAAGAGTCTAGCATCACTATGGTTAGGACATGAAAAGAAATGTGACCTTATTTTGTAACTTACTTGGTGACAAATTTAAGTTACAAATACAGAGAATATTGGAAGAGTACTTCACAGCCTGCACTGACATACATTAGCCCTGACTTTGGTAATAGAAATTACACTAACAAAAAAGATAAAAAAGCAGTTTGCACAAAAAGTTAACTAGTAGTATTCATCAGTGGTAATGATAAATAGCAACCACAACAATGACAGCAGACTTACCATAACAAAACAAACACTGCAAACTTATTTGTTCTTGATATTTCCTGGGTGCCCACTTCTCTTATTCTAATCTTTGTTTTGCTTTTAAAATTATCCAACTCATTTTAGTGTCAACTTTAGTTGCTGCAGTCATCAACTTGGAAAGCCTGTAGCCTTGGACAAAAGTGTCATTCGCTGTGTTTGATATATTCAGCTCTGCATCAGTAATCTATTTGCAAAATTGTCCAATTTGAAAGTGACACATTTGATTCACTTGACTTTCCTTTTTCTAGCACAGAAAATTTGAAGAAATTCAAGAGGTGCTGGGCACTAGTCACCAAGGAGAAAGGACAACAAAGGTATGTGTAAAGTACTCAAGAGAAAATAGTTATGTGTCATCAGTAGTTGAACAGAATGAAGAGTCCTAAGAAGTTGAACTTGCCCAAACAGAAAGCAATGACATTTGGAGGGGAATGAAAACTTCTAAAGTTTTTAATATTTACTTGTTGATTTAGATCTAATATTTTAACATAATTTATTCCAATTATTTAAGTACTATGCATTGATGGTAGAAAAATACAGAAAAATCAACAATAAAAGAAAAATAATTATCCATAATTCTCTTACCAAAGAGAACTACTATTCTTTTTTTTTTTTTGGTATAATTCCTTCCATTCTTTTTGCAGTGTGTATATAGATTCTTCTTTTTATTATTATCTTTACAAAAAAGAGATAATTTTTACAGAAGTGGAAATCCTAATGTTAAGCATAACAGCAGTTTGAAATCCCATTGTAAATTCATGACCTAATTTTTGGTGGACTCTCACTGAATCTGTTTAAGATACCACCAGACATAAAGGATACCCAGTCCTGGCCTCAAAGAGCTTATTATAATTTGAGGAAGGAGTCAAGGCAGACAAACATTTAAATTAAATCAAGGAGTACTTACTGACTAGACTGCAATAGTACAATATTTTTTCCTTTTTATATAAGTTAATTACAGTAAGAAGAACACTTAATAATACTTAATGTTCAGAAACTTTTAAAAATGATCCATGAAAGAGACTCAAACCAATGTAAACTTAAGATTAGAATATGTTACTGGAAGGCTTACAACACATGCAATGATAAATAGCATAAATGTCACATTCTCCCTCTGTCTAGCTGTCTGACCTTCGGTAAGTTACTTAATACCTTTGAGCTACAGTTTCCTCATCTGCACCATAGGAGAAATGATTCCCACTGTTTGGGGTTATTATGAAGATTATATGAGATATATGTAGCAACATTTTTGGCATTAAAAAATGTGCTTTAAGCAATGGTAGGGACTACTATTATAGATTGAATGAGGTGACTTCCTCTTATCATGCTAATGCATGACTTAAAGATTAGAACTGGCTGGAAAGTATAGCAATTTGAATGTGCTGCAAACTGACAGAGCAGTGTTTTAAAATCCTTGGTTGGGCCCATATAAACATAAGAATGGTATAAGCTGTTAATGAGTAAACATCAGGCTCTTGAACATAAGCACCCTGAATTTGTAAACTGCTGGTCGAGGAAACAACTAGCCTCACAGCATTTTAAAAACTTTTAGCAAGAGAAATCCAAAATCACTGCAGATGGTGACTTGAGCCATAAAATTAAAAGACATTTGCTCCTTGGAAGGAAAGCTATGACAAACCTAGACAGCACATTAAAAAGCAGAGACATTACTTTACCGACAAAGGTCTATCTAGTCAAAGCTATGGTTTCTCCAGTAGTCATGTATGGATGTGAGAGTTGGACCATAAGGAAGGCTGAGCACCGAAGAATTGATGCTTTTGAATTGTGGTGTTGGAGAAGACTCCTGAGAGTCCCTTGGACTGCAAGGAGATCAGTCCTGGGTGTTCATTGGAAGGACTGATGCTGAAGCTGAAACTCCAATACTTTGGCCACCTGATGTGAAGAGCTGACTCATTGGAAAAGACCCTGATGCTGAGAAAGATTGAAGGCAGGAGGTGAAGGAGACGACAGAGGATGAGATGGTTGGATGGCATCACCAACTTGATGGACATGAGTTTGAGTAAACTCTGGGAGTTGGTGATGGACAGGGAGGCCTGGCGTGCTGCAGTCCATGGAGTTGTAAAGAGTCGGACACGACTGAGGGACTGAACAACAACAGCAAGAGAAGGGCCTGTTTCTCACCTTCAGTATTGTAGTACAAAGATATTTGAGGTTATACTCTGAAGAGAATGTAAAGCATTTGTTTCTGCTGCAGATTAAGGGAAACTAACACAGTGGTAAAGAAGCCGCCTACTAATGCAAGAGAGAGCTGTGGTTCTCTCAGTGCAGGAGACGCAGCTTCTATCCCTTGGTCGGTAAGGCCCCCTGGGGTAGGAAACGGCCATTCACTCTAGTATTCTTGCCTGGAAAATTCCATGGACAGAGAGCCTGTTGGGCTGCAGTCCATGAGGTCACAAAGAGTCGGACACAGCTGAGTGACTGAGCACAAAGGATATACCTTACCTGTTAGAGATTAGCTCAACTGATTTGGAAACTTAGAAGCTCAACCAGTGTTATTGCCCAGATTAAAGACAGTCCACAGATGCAGAGGTGGACTGCAGAATTTTGAATATTTTTTTTTTGACTCGGTGCCTTTGCATATGCTCTTCTATTTGTCTGGACACAATCTATATTATTATCACTTACTGCTCAAAAAACTGGCTAACTCCCGATTACTCTTCAGGTGGGCTACTCTGCTCCTTCAAAGCTGGGTTTAAAGGCCTCTTCTATGTGTCTTCACAGCATTTTATTCTTCAGTTAATGTTACCCTTTTCACATTTATGGAGGCTAGAGAGTGGGAATGTAGCTGGATAGTACAAACTGTTTCTACATTTACACTATGTTTAGTATAAAGTGCTTTTAACTAAAGGAAGGATTCTCCTCTCCCCAAAGCCCCAGGAGCCCCTAGCTTCTAGTCAAGTATAACTTCTGCAGCTCAGAAGTAGGTAAGATCAAAATGTTCCAAGGCAGTTTCATCAAGGCTTATTCCCATTCACTCAAAAGTCATCTGTTGAGTCCGCAGCACTATATGTTCCAGATGGTCTGTAAAATTAAGTGAATCATGCATGTCGTATAGGAGAACCTAGAAAGTGTATTTGAAAATGTGTTTTATGGACTTTTCTCAGAAACTCTTTGGCCAGACCGAGTCTGAAGACTTGGATTTCTCTTACTCTGCTGCTGATTAAATGATACTTACCGTCTACTGCAACAGGAATAGAAAGTGGGTTTCCACGGTGCTCTAGAGTAAAATTATCCCTTTGTATATCTGCCTTCCCTGTGGGTCTGTGGCTTCTATCAAGGCAAGGGCCACACCTTGCTCTCCAGTACCCTCTGAGTCTACAGCGCATACAGGCACATAGTAGGTGCCCACAAATATTTGTCGAATGAAGGGGTGAAAGATTCATCAGTAAGGGCCTGGGTGGTCCTTGAAATCTGAGCTCTATTTATTAGAAACCAAGAGTTGGCTTCCTCTTTAAGATTAGAAAAGGCGTAGACTTTAGGACATTATCATTGCTCAATTGCTTGTCCAGGGAGGGGAGAACACCTGCATACATTGCCAAGAAGCCCAGAAACTCCTTTTAATGCTCCAGAGGGAAAAAAACCCCAAAACTCTTCTCTCCATGTCAAAACTACACATTGGGTTTAAGAGTTTCTGAAATTATATGTAAAGAGTCCTTTTTTTCCCCCTAGAATAAAATTTCTTATTTTTAATAGATTCTCAAAATTGTTTATCACCCTCCAAAAGGGTAAGAATCATTGCTCTAAACCCTTTCTTGAAATGCGTTCAGGGGATCTTTTGATGTTGTCACCAGGTAAAAAGCACTGAATGTGCCACTATTGGAATATTTTCTTTTTCCTCACGGATTGTTGCAGGGAGGGAGACCCCTTCCAGGGCCTAAGAGTGGGCTCTTGTCTAACACTTGGAAATGAAGTGTCCATGGAGACACATGTGCTGACAAAGCAAGAGATTTTATTGGGAAGGGGTGCCCAGGCAGAGAGCAGCAGGTTAAGGGAACCCAGGAGAACTGCTCTGCCATGTGACTTGCAGTCTTGGGGGTTTATGGTATTGGGGTTAGCTTCCGAGTTTTCTTTGGCCAATCATCCTGACTTAGGGCCCTTCCTGGTAGAATGTACATTGCCCAACCAATATGGATTCCAGTGAGAAGGATTCTGGGAGGTTGGTAGGACACATGGACTGGTATCTCCGCTCTCCTTTGACCTTTCCTGAATTCTTCCTGTTGGTGGTAGCTTGTTAGTTTCACAATCCTTACTGAATGATGTGCTCTAAAATGCTGTATAAAAGATCACTCCAGCTGCTATATGTAGAATGAATTATAAAGAGCTAAGAAAGGAAACTCATTAGGAGGCTGCTGTAGAATTTCAAGCTATAGACAGTCGTGGCTTGGATCAAGGTGGAGGTTTAGAGATGTGCAGAAGTGGTGGATTGTAGGTATGCATGCAAGGCACTCGGGCCATGCCTGATGCAGAGTGAGCACTTCATAAACTCCAGCTATTACTATTATCATCATTACAGTTATTGGCGTGGTGAAATGAAATTGGATGGATTATAATGGGTCAGCAGAATGGTGGTTTTAAGAAGATTACTTGGGGAGTTCCCTGCTGGCCTAGTGGTTGGGAGTCTGGGCTTTCACTGTCATGGCCTGGTTTCAATCCCTGGTTGGGGAACTGAGATTCTGTTCTGTAAGCTGTGAGGCATGGCTGAAAAAAAAAAAAGAAAAAAGAGGAAAAAAAGGATATTACTGAACTTAGAGAAAATTAAGATGAACCAAATATTATTTGTATGTGGAGATGTAATTAATGTTACTTTTCAGACACTGTCTTGGATGCAGTGTTTTCAATACTTTTTTCTTTGTGTTTTGAGAAGAAATCCATCATTTACTTCTTTCAGAACACACCATTGAGTCATTTGCAGTGAAAGAATCTTGATTATCTTCAAATGACAGATGTGAAATAGTGAATTTGAAGTTGTGTGGAAGATGTAATATATTGCTTTGCTCTGAAATTTATTATGAGCAAGGAGTTGGAAAAAAATAGGGAGTTAATATTCAGGAAGAAAGCAAAACTAAAAAAGATGACACAGACAGATTAATATATTTATGGATACGTGCCATCCAGTTTGATGCCAGAAAAGCCAAATGAAGAAGTAATGTTCTGAAAACAACTCACAATTACCAAAATCACTAAGCTCTGAGTCAGAGAAGTATGAAGACTTGCAACATTCATACGTATATAGTTGTTTTGGAATTATTTAAAGTTGAGAGAGAGAGACAGGGAGATGGGGGGTGAGGGGTAGAGGGGGAAGGGAGACATAGGGTGGGGTGGGGTGGGGTGGAGGGTGAAGACAGAGAAAGGGACGGGGGTGGGGAGGAAGAGAGAGAGATGGGAAAAGAGAGAGAGAGGTGGGGAGAGATGTTCTTTTTCTTTTCCCCTTTTTCAGAAATGTGTTTTTGGCTCTACACTTTAACAAATGCAATATCTTTTCAGTCTACCCTTATCAAGCAAGCTCATATTTACAAGCCAAATTTTACTGAGACACAGAAGTCTTAAATGAAAGACAGACATCACTGCAATCCTTTAAGGTCACGCTGATCTCTTCAAATGTTAGAATTCACTAGGGTAAGGTTGACTTTTCAGCTAAGTGACCCCATCACTTTAGGGTAATCCCTGTAATGAGTATAAATGTAGTAACACATCCTAAGAAAACACTAGGTTCTAAATGATAATATTCTATGAGGCCAGAGTCTGCTTTCTAAATGTGGACATCGGTATTCTCCAACCAGAGTGATTTCTAGATATACTGAAGTAGTTGAGAGTACCCAGGGTGGGACAACAGTTTTGGTTCCTGTCAAAATTCTTTCTTCCTTTTTTTTGGGGGGGGGGTGGAGTAGGGGTGGAGATTAAAATGGGAATAAGTGTCTATCACTTAAGGAGACAGTTGGATCATTAGAAATACACTTTTTAAATCAGCAGAACAAAATCATCTAAATAGAAGGAAAAAACTGTGTTCCCAAAAGTATGTTCTGTGGATCAGTAACTCTTCAAGGCATTGCTTGAAAGAAATCTCAGACATATTGACTGCGGTATTCCACTCTCAGATCTGCTTGGCCCCACAACAAGCCCATTCTGCCACTATGTGGCATGCATGACCTCTTCAAGGTCATGGTCAGCCACAGTCTCATTAAAATGATATAAAAAATTAGTAAAGCATATACAGTACCTGGAGCTGCAACTGGTTCTGAGATTGTAATCGACACTTGTCATCTTTTTCTCCTCCACCACCATCCGTTCTAGATCTCCCCTATCCCTGGCTATTACTTCTGCTGCTTTAGATTGCTTTCCTGATAGAATAATCCAGACCTTTATCTCTGAGAATCTGTCCCCCTGGTTACCACACCCTTGTTAGGCTGTGATCACTACATTTCCCATTCACCATTACCATCAAGAGGAAGGCACCAAGAGATACCTCAGTGAATCTTCTGAGTTCCTGGCATATTCCTCTCTGCCTCCATTATGTAAGAGCAAGCTCAGCACCTCATGATCATTAAGAAAGATTTTTCCCATCAGTTTAATACCTCCTTCCTTTGCTTGCTGGTCCATAGACATGAAGAGCCCAGAGTGACCAGATGGCAGTTGTGGCTGCTGACTCAGTGAAACCTTTTTCATATTCCCTGGTGGAAGGATAGCCCTACTGGGAACGAGGACCTCTAATCCAGCAAAACCTAAGTTGTAGGAATGGGAAGCACAGCTACAAAGTGAGTTACCAGAAGTGGTGGTGAACGGGGCCAATTTTACTTTCATCCCTACATCCCTAGACCAATATATTTTAGCTATTAGGGTGCAGGATTGTATATCAGCTCACTGCATCTGAGGGAGCTCCCCGACCTGGAGGGTTTCATTTCTGAACTGCTGTTTTAGCTGACTCTTTAATAAGCCATTCCAATATTCTATCAGAGCTGCTGCTTCTGGATGAATATACTCATGGTAGGACAAATGGACTCTGAGGTCAGGTACCCTTCCTATTGACACACATCCTTTGCTGCAGATTGTGCCCTTTCCTCAAAAGCAGTGCTATGTGGGCTTCCATGGAGGTAAATCAGATTCTAAATGTCCTCAGATGGTGAGTAGGGAAAGCAGACACATAGAAAGCAGGCTTCATTTTTGCTCTCTCCAGAAAGAAACGTCTCAAGATGTGGAGAGTGGCACTAACAGCTATAATTCTACCTAAGGTGGGAGACTACATTTCATTTAAGCTTTGTGCTTAATTGATTAACTTGGTTATTGTTTCATCACTTTTGAATGCACACATTTTAAGCTTCTAAATTTTATGGGAAATCATTTACATCATATAATGTGTTTCTATCCCTAACATTGACGCTCCAATGATGATCAAATCCACTAATGAAATTTTTATGTAAAAGCAGAATGCTGCTTTTACATAAAGTCATCCTAGGACATTGAAGATTTGATAAGCATACAAGAAAGAATTTGTTTTGTTGTCTGCTGGAACTAATTAAATGCATGGACGGACAAACAAGTCCAATCAGTATGCTCTTCTAATTCATCCAAGAAGTCCCAAGAGAATGAGATCTGTTTTTATTGATGTCTTAATTGCTGTAAGTCATCCTGGCTCTCTGAGATCTAGGTAAATAATAACCGTAATACACACTTTCTTGGCACATGTTGTACTTAGACTGGTGACCCTCTATTCATTTTTTTTTATTCAGGAAGGAATTCATATTCCTATATCTAAAAATATTGAAAAACTTAGTATTAAGAGGACCCATTCTATGCCGGCTGTATTGCCTCCCAGAGATCCCCATATGGGCAGGCACGTGTACCTTCCTTTCACATGGGAAGGTAAATGGGGGCTGACATAAAGGTGTACAAGGCCAGCTAGATAGTTCCTTCATGCATTTATTTTCGAGGAACTGGTGGGTGGAAAGTGTCTAAGTCTGGAAGCTCTCCTCTTCAATGTGATCGAACTGAGGCCTTTAGAGTAGAAGGTGAGGCTAACTGACAGACATGCTGGAATGGCATTTCTGCTGGCTGCTCTGCTTCAGACTAATAAATTAACCTCTTTGTGCCCTAGTTTCCTCATCTGTAAAATGCTGATGGTAATAGGAACCTTTTTCATGAAGTGGTCAAAAGGACTGAATAAATTAGTACACATGAAGTCAGTCCGAAAGGTAATCAACCCTGAATATTCATTAGAAGGACTGATGCTGAAGCTGAAGCTCCAGTACTTTGGCCACCTGATGCGAAGAGCTGACTCATTTGAAAAGACCCTGATGCTGGGAAAGATTGAGGGCAGGAGGAGAAGGGGGTGAGGATGAAATGGTTGGATAGCATCACCAACTCAATGGATATGAGTTTGAACAAACTCTGGGAGGTAGTGAAGGACAGGTAAGCCTGGCATGTGAGAGTCGGACACAACTAAGAGACTGGACAGTGACGACGACACGTGAAGTAGTTTGAAAACTACCTGGTTCATCATAATCATTCAGTGCTAGGCTGCCAGCGTTATCATCGTCATCATATTTATCTCATGTATACCCTCCTGGGTAAAACAAATTGAACACCAATAAGCATGACTCCCATTTGTACTCCAAGAAGCTGAAGGGGTTCAGATGGCCTAAACTGATGAAGATTTCCAATAACTGACTTTTATAATTATTCACTAATTTTGCTGTATGTCTTTCTTGATACTATTTCTTTTTTAAGATATTTATTTGGCTGCACCAAGTCTTAGTTTCAGCGTGGGGAATCCTCTATCTGCATTGTGGCATTTGGGATTTTTCTTTTTTTAGTTGAATCATGTGGGATCTAGTTCCCTGACCAGGGATTGAACCCAGGCCCCTGCTTTGGGAGCACAGCCACTGGGCTATCAGGGAAGTACCTCTTGATTCTATTTCTGAGAGAAGGTATTATGGGTCAAATTGTGTCCTCAGAGAGATATGTCCAAGTCCTAACAACTTGTACCTCAGGATGTGATCTTATTTGGGAACAGAGTGACATCATTGCAGATGTAATCAATTAAGTTGATGTGCTAGATAGAGTAGGGTGGACCCTTAGTCCAGAGTGACCATATCCTTGTAAGTAGAGGGAATTTTGGAATAAGGATGCACAAAGGGAGGATAATATGAAAATGACCATGTGATGATGGAGGCAGAGAATGAAATGATGATCTCCAATCAAACGAATGCCAAGGTTTGCTGGCAAATAGTAGAAGTGAGAAGGGGCATGGGATGATTTTCTTCTACATGTTTTAGAGAGAGCATGACCCTCCTTATATCCTGATTTTGGACTTACAGCCTCCAGAACTGTGAAACAATAAATTTCTGTTTTAAGTCACCTGTTCGTTTGTTATGATAACCCTAGGAAATAATACAAAAGAGGATGAAAAAAATTACCATTGAGGAGCTGACAGCACTTAGACTTAACCAATCAGGTCATTGGAAGCTTAGGGTGACATTCAAATGCTGAAGTTGTTACTTGGTTTCCTCTGATAGTTTTGACAAAAGTACTGCCAATCTGATATTTTTTTCTTATTCTAATCTGTTGCCAAGATCTGCTTTTTAGGGCAAGTAGCCTATAAACTTACATTCTTTCCTATCAGCCACTTGAACAAACTTCCTCAAATTTTGTGCCACGTTCATTTGTTCATTCACTAGAATAGAGTGCTCAAGTAACAGGCAACCTTGTTTAGACTGACCTGAGTCATAACCACTTCTGTGCCCGTGGGTCTTTACAAAAGATGTGTCTAGTCTTTTGTGATTTCCCCACCATAATTCTTCCCTCTCTTCCTTTACCCAGCTTCAATATGATTTGATTATTTTCAGTGCAAAAGCAGACTGTCTTTGTGTGGCAGGCATTCAGCTAGATCCCCAGGTATGTTTATACAACTTAATTTCTGTTGTTTAGTTGCTAAGTTGCATCCAACTCTTTTGTGACCTTATGGAGCCCGTCAGGCTTCCCTATCCATGGGATTTTCCAGGCAAGGATACTGGAGTAGATTGTCATTTCCTTCTCCAAGGGATCTTCCTGACCCAGGGATTGAACCTGCATGTCCTATGTTGGCAGGCAGATTTTTTTTTTTTTAACCACTGAGCCATCATGGAAGCCCAACACAATTTTACCTAGTTCTAAAAACAGGTTTTGGGCACATACTATTTGCTAGGGCCACAGTTATCTTTCCACAGTGATCATCTCAGATCAGGGTGGCCAAGATTTGTTGTCAAATATTTTCTTCACGTGGAAAATCCTCCCACAATTGCAAGTCCTATTTTCACTTTGAACAAATGACCATATAGTTAAATTCAAGATTTCATAGATGCTTAATCTGAAAGTAATAGAGGTGAAGTTTATGAAAGTATCTTTAACTCATCAGCATTAGCTAATTCTCTTATGTTTACTACCCTCAAGTTCTATAAGATGATAAGGTTTTTGTCCAAATCAGCATGCACATTTTTCTTGTGGTAGTTTTCATGACTATTCCCCAAGACACATTGTTTGAAACATTTGGGGCAAAGCATCACATTCTCTTCTCTGTAAGAATAAGTGATCACTTGTCCTCCTGATTCTACTGTACTATTTTGTAATGCATATTAAATACAAAAGTAGCTCTAAAGGTACACAGTATGGGGAGAGGAACATGGAAACTTACATTACTATATGTACAATAGATAGCCAATGGGAATCTGCTGTATGGCTCAGGGAACTCAAACCAGGGCTCTGTGACAATCTAGAGAGGTGGGGTGGGAGGGGGATGGGAGGAAGTTTCAAGAGGGAGGGGATATGTGTATACCAATGGGCTGATGGGTATTGATGTTTGGCCGAAACCAACACAATTCTGTAAAGCAATTATTCTTCAGTGAAAAAATAAATACATGTTAAAAATAAAAAATAAAAAGCGTATTTACATCTGTAACTACAAAAAAAAGATACATTGTATGCTTTTTCAGAAGTCTCAAGCTAGGGCATGGACAAGGGCATGTGCCTATGCATCAAGAAAGATCCAGCTTTGTATATTTTTAAAGAGCTGTTGGAGTAGCTTTAGTTCCTTCTGCTCCTTGATTAAATCTTGATTAAAACCAGCATTGCAGTTGAAGGATGGGAAGCAGTCTTCTTCTTCCTTTCCCTTCTGTAGGTAACGTCACTTGATTGCTTGAGACAGTTAAAGGTGCTTTGGTAGTAAAAGGACAGCAAGTTAATAAGCAGGCATTTCCATAGTAACAGCAAAGCACTCTGGGAGACAGAACCACTTGCGGGTGGAGCTGCCCACGCCAGGATTTTAGCTCCCATGACAACAGCAGAGTGTGGGGTGGGGATGAACACACTACAAAACTTAGCAAAGGTCCATTTAGTGAAGACAATGTATAATCAGGGTTGTCAATCTATTTTAAAATTCAAAGTTAAATAAATCAAATTTGAGACCACAAGCTGATGCAGAACATTTAAAATACACCGTACATCCACTGAAAATTTCTGAAGCATAAGCACAAATAGTTTAAGAACTATCCAATTGTGACAACTTGTTAGTTTAAAAAAATCCAATTACCAAGATTTTTGTCCCAGAGTAGTTGCAGAAAATTACACAATTAGAGCAATTTTTCTCAGCTGCTCCACTATAGAAAATGAAAGTAATTATACAAAAATAGTGTAAGATAGTTTTCACAACTGCAAGTTAGATTTTTGCTTTCTTTAGAAGAAATTCTGTTTCTCTGTAGATAACCATCTCAACCAAAAGAGAGATTCAGAAGTGAAAAAGAGAAAGCAGTAGCTAAAAGAAGCAGACCAGGGCAAAAGGTGAGTGAAATGCTGAAAGACTTGGGAGTAGCTGGAAAGAATTCTGAAAGACCTAAGAACCGAGCATTCCAATCAAAACAAGTTTAACACAAATTGTATTCCTCCCTGTTTCATTAACATCAAAGTTTTTGGAGTTCTTTGTCCTCCACAAAATTATAATGTATCAGGTGGCTTACCATCCATGTAGGAATAGGTTAGGTATTATTTTTTAACTAGGCTTCTTGAGTCAAATTTACAAGGCCAGTGAAACAGAATACAGGAAATTATCTGATGAATTGGGAATAAGTTAGTTACTCATCAAGTCCATTAAGGTAAATCTGTATGTTTGTATCTGTTCTTCACTAAGAATACTTATTATCTTGAAGTATTTACTGAGAGTTTTACTCGGTGTTCACTATGAACTTGGAAAATAGGTATTAGTGAATCAACCAGTTTTCTGCCCTGGGTTGTCTATGATCTAACTGTGCCTTGTGCCTGGTAGGATCTGGTTGCCAGAATATCATTTAAGTAGATGAAGGATCTGGCCCCAGTGTCTCAGAAGCGTGATGCTTATTTGGTAAGCATCCAACACTCAGTGTTCTTGCCTGGAGAATCCCAGGGATGGGGGAGCCTGGTGGGCTGCTGTCCAAGGGGTCGCACAGAGTTGGACATGACTGAAGCGATTTTGCAGCAGCAGCAGCAACACCCATAATCATTTGGAAAAGAAGGTTTACTGTCAAGATGATCTAATAAGATTGCTTACCAGGTATCAGCACCCATAATCTGGGAGTTGTCCTCCCCCCTACAAAGACTGTGTTGTGACCCTGATTCTCTGTCTGTAGTTGACTGATCTAAGAATGGGCACCTAAGTAGAAGTTGACTAGTCACAGTCATTACCCAGGATTTGGGGATCTGGTACTTGGAGCTGAGTCTGTCTCTCACCAGTGACTAAAGCTCTAAGATGTAAAATTCTGGAGCTGTTAGTGACCATGCTTTTTGTTATATGGATAAAACCTTAAGAGGAAAGAATAAAGGCACCAGAGAAAGGCAGACACAAGAGGTAGAGACCTCATTTAGATGGTGTTCCACAGTCCCTCAAGTCCAGTTGTTTCTGAAGTCCAGCACACTCTGTGTTTCCTATGAACCTGGTGGTATCTGCCCAACAAGTCTTCCCCTCCCCCCCCAACCTTTTGACTCAGCCTATCTAAAGCTGGATTTTTACCTCTTCCAACTCAGAGTCCTGCCTAATTTACAATCTGTCCTCAAGTTGTCTACAAAACCTGATAAAAAGAAAGTGACACAACCACTTAGATAGAAAACGTATTGTGGGAAATAAAATAGGGGCACACAAAAAGTAATTGTAGTTATACTTTACTTGCAATTTAGTGGTTTGTGAGGAAGTCAGAGGGGCTCAGAAGCCACTACAAGTAGGGAATCATCAGATGAAACAAGACCAGCTGGGAGTAAAAATGCAATAAAAATCAGAAGGTGATTACCTGTAGAGGATAACAGGAATCTGAGTTGAAATCCTTATTTAGGCTTTCTGGTTTATGTTGCTTATTATAGGATGTGGTAGGAAGGTTCTTTAAAATTTAAAGTAACACACACTCAGGAGACTAGTCCAAAATCCAGATAATGGGAATTCTTAAAATAGAGAAAAGAGAAAATGAAGGAAGCTAATGACTCAAGACAGTTTTCTGGACTGAAGGAGTTTCCAGCTTGAACAGGGTACTGAGAGCCCAGCACAATAATTGAGCATAGATCTTCACCAAGACATATTACTAGGAAATTCAGAAAACTGGGGACAAAGAGAACCTTAAATATCCCCAAAGAAGAGGAGATATTTCTTCCAGAATCTCAAAAACAAACCTGTTGGAGCAATGTCTTCATAATTATTTCCAATCTAGAATTCTATATTCAGTCCAACTACCAATTAAATAGAAGTGTAGAACAAATATATCTTAGAAATATAAGGTCTCAAAAATATATTTCCTACACATAGTAAGAAAACCATTGATGAAAGTGTGCCACTAAAAGGGGACAGTAAACCAAGAGAAAAGAGAAAAGGGAAAAAGAAGGCAAAGGAATCTGCAGGAGAATGGGAGAATCACAGGATGACAGCCCTGCACTGGGTTTAGAGGGTCACTAAGTCTACATCAAAGCAGGTTCAGAAACTGGTTACTCTGATTCAGTGCCCATAGCTACCCTTCCCTCTCAAGTGAAAGAGTAGGCATAGAGACAATCAGTTGAATTCTATTAGTTAGCTATTGCTGTGAACAATAACCACAAATGTAGTGCTTTGAAACAACTACATTTATCATCGTATAGTTCTTATAAGTCAGGAGTCCAGCTACAGTTCTGCTGGTTACTTTGCTCAGAGTCTCACAACATTGTAACCATGGTATTGGCTAGTGTTGAATTCTTGTCTAGAACTCAGGATCTTTAATGGTTGTTGGCATCTCATATGTTTGCTGGCAGTTTTTGGTTCCTTATGATTGTAGAGCTGAGGTTTGGTTTTCTTGCTGATTGTCCTTTTGGGCCACTCTGTGCTCCCAGAACCCAGCTGCAGTTTCTTACCATGTGGTCCCCTCACTACATGGCAGTTTACTTCTTCAAGGCCTGCAGAAGAATCTCTCAGAAGGAGATGGAGTCTTTTATAATATAATCTACTCAAGGGAATGGCTATCCCATCACCTTTGCCATATTCTATTGGTTAGAAGACACAGGTTCTGCCTACAAGTGATTATGTAACAATAACTCATTGAGTGTTGGGGGGAATGACTTTAGGGTGAATTTACCACAGAAGCTATTAATGTAGCTGATAATACATACAGTGATGATGGAACATGACTGAAATTAAGTGTGTGCATGCTGTTGCTTCAGTGTTGTCCAACTCTTTGCAACCCTTTGCACTGTAGCCTGCCAGGCTCTTCTGTCCATGGGATTCTCCAGGCAAGAATACTGGAGTGAGTAGCCATCTCCTTCTCTAGGGGATCTTCCTGACTCAGGATTGAATCCCTGTATCTCTTGGACAGGAGGCCTCTTTACCACTAGTGCCACCTAAGAAGCCCATGAGATTAAGAGATTAAGTGATAAGGCAATAAAAAGTATTTGCTAACAAGAATGGTTACATTGATGTCTGATGTTCTTCTAATCAACATATTGACAAAAAACCAGATGGCTGCAATGCAGGGAAAAAAACTTCCCAAATATGAGGAATTATAAATCCATATTTCCTCTCACTGAACACTATGTGAGAATCACTATGTCGTTCAGTATACAGTAAATTATCCTTTTATACTGCTGTATAGTATTCTGTTGCATAGCTATACCAACTTATCTATCCATTCTACTGTCAATAGATGCTTACTTTGTTTCTAGTTTTTGGCGCTTACAAATGCTGCTGCTAGGAATGCCTGTGTATGTTTTGGTTCTCCTAGGAATTTTTAAATCTAATAATAAAATTTATAGTAAATGTAACAGTGAAATATCAAAAGCTTCTCTGAGATCAGGAATGAGAAAAGGATGTAGAGTATCACTTGTTTTAGAAATTTTGCTAGAGGTTCTAGTCAATACAAGTGCCTGGGAAAAAAAGGTTTAGAGGTAAACTGATGAGAGGAAAAAATAAAATTATCATTATTTCAGACTATGTAATTTGTATACATAAAAGTACATATTAATTTACAATTAAAATAAGTATATTTACTAAGGTCAATATGTAAAAGTTACCTATATATAATATAAATACTTATGCTGGCAACAATTAATTTTAGTTAAAAATTATGGGCTTCCCTGCTATGTGGGAGACCTGGGTTTGATCCATGGGGTGGGAGGATCCTCCCTGGAGAAGGAAATGGCTACCCACTCCAGCATTCTTGCCTGGAGAATTTCATGAACAGAGGAGCCTGGCAAGCTACAGTCCGTGGGGTTGCAAAGAGTTGAACACAACTGAGCGACTAACAGTGCTACTTACTACTATAAGAAAATTACTAAATGCTAGAAATGGGTCAAATTAAGGATGTAAGATTCCTACACACAAAAAATTACTAAATATACTGAGATCAAATAAGATCTTTATAAATTCATACATATACCATCTTTGTGGATTTGAATACTCAGTATTATTAGGATATCAGTTCTCTATATATTGACCTACAGATGCAGTACAAGCCTTGTCAAAATCCTGTGATGTTTGGTTTGAAGAACTTGACAAGCTGATTCTAAAGTTTATATGAAAATCCAAAGAGTCAAGAATAGCAAAGACATAATTGACAAAACACACAGTTGAAGGATACACACTACCGGATTTCAAGACATATTATAAAGCAGTAATTAAATGTAATAACGGCATGAGGATGGATACATACACTGATAAAAGAGAATATGAACTTAGACCACATACATACAATCACTTGATTTAAAACAAAGATGCCATTGAAATTCAGGGAATGAAAAGAATGTCTTAGCAATAAAGTGTTTTGAGAAACTGGATGTTCATAAGAGGAACACATGAAAATTGACCTTTATCTCATACAGTGTGAAGAAATTTGAGGGGTTCACAGATTTTAAAACAAAATCTCTAACAATCAAGCTTTTATAAGAAAACATAGGATAGCATAGTCTTAAGGGTAGGCAAAGATTTCTTAGGATAAAATGCGTTAATCAAGGGAAAAATAGGTAAATTGGGTTTCATTAAAAGTAGGAACTTATGTTCATCAAAAGGCATACTGAAAACATGAAAAAGCAAGCCAAAGAATATAAGATAATTACAATACATATATCCAAAAAAGGGTTTGTTTCTAGAATATAAAAAGAGCTCCTACAAAAAATGAAGAAAAAACAGGCAATCCAGTAGGAAAATGAGAAAAGACTTGAATAGGCTCATCATAGAAGAGATACTTTAACGGCTACAAAGAAGATCTTAATGACCCAGATAATCATGATGGTGTGATCACTCACCTAGAGCCAGACATCCTGGAGTGCAAAGTCAAGTGGGCCTTAGGAAGCACCACTATGAACAAAGCTAGTGGAGGGGATAGAATTTCAACTGAACTATTTTCAAATCCTAAAAGATGATGCTGTGAAAGTGCTGCATACTGAATGCCAGCAAATTTGGAAAACTCAGCAGTGGCCACAGGACTGGAAAAGGTCAGTTTTCATTCCAATCCCCAAAAAAAAAGCAATGCCAAAGAGTGTTCAAACTACTGCACCATTGCACTCAACTCACATGCTAGCAAAGTAATGCTCAAAATTGTCTAAGCGAGGTTTCAACAGTACATGAGCTGAGAACTTCCAGATGTTCAAGCTGGGTTTAGAAATGGCAGAGGAACCAACGGTCAAGTTGTCAACATCCGTTGGCTCATAGAGAAAGCAAGGGAATTCCAGAAGAACGTCTGCTTCATTGACTACACTAAAGCTTTTAACTGTGCGGATCACAACAAATTGTGGAAAATTCTTAAAGAGAGATGGGAACACCAGACCACCTTACCTGTTTCCTGAGAAACCTATATGCAAGTCAAGAAGCAACAGTTAGAACCAAACATGGGACAGTGGACTGGCTCCAAATTGGAAAAGGAGTATGTCAAGACTGTATATTGTCACCTTGCTTATTTAACTTAAATGCAGAGAATATCATGGGAAGTGCTGAGCTGGATGAAGGACAAGCTGGAATCAAGACTTCTGGGAGAAATATCAATAACCTCAGATATGCAGATGATGCCACCCTTAAGGCAGAAAGTGAGGGGAACTAAAGAGCCTCTTGATGAAAGTGAAAGAGAAGAGTGAAAAGCTGGCTTAAAATTCAACATTCAAAAAACTAAGATCATGGCATCTGGTCCCATCACTCCATGGCAAGTAGATGGATAAACAATGGAAACAGTGACAGACTTTATTTTCTTGGACTCCAAAATCGCTGCAGATGGTGACTGCAGCCATGAAATTAAAAGATGCTTGCTCCTTGGAAGAAAAGCTGACAAACCTAGACAGTGTTTGCAGAGACATCACTTTGCCCACAAAGGTCCATCTAGTCAAAGCTATGGTTTTTGCAGTAGTCATGTGTGGATGTGAGAGTTGAATCACAAAGGCTGAATGCCGAAGAATGATGCTTTTGAACTGTGGTGTTGGAGAAAACTCTTTGAGAGTCCCTTGGACTGCAAGGAGATCAAACCAGTCAATCCTAAAAGAAATCAACCCTGAATATTCATTGGAAGAACTGATGCTGAAGCTCCAGTACTTTGGCCACCTGATGTGAAGAACTGACTCAGTAGAAAAGACCCTGATGCTGGGAAAGATTGAAGGCACGAGGAGAAGGGAACGACAGAGGATAGGATGGTTGGATGACATCATCAACTCAATGGACATGAGTTTGAGCAAGCTCTGGGATTTGGTGATGGACAGGGAAGGCTGGCTGTGCTGCAGTCCATGGGGTTGCAAAGAGTTGGACACACCTGAGTGACTGAACTGGATGAGATATGAAAATGTCAATATCACAGATTAAAAAGGTGTTTAACATAATGACAAATAAAAAGCATGAAACCATTACACATTCATCAGAAGTACTAAAATAAAGGAAAGCAAACTAATAAGCAGACAAAAGAACCACTGACAAAGTATTATTGAGATATGGAGCAACTGGAACTTTTATATGCTGCTAATTGACACGTAAACTGGTACACACACTTGGAAACCTATTGAGCAGCATTCAACAACATTGCATGTATGTATACCCAATGACCCAGAAATTTCATGCATAGAAATAACAAAATACTTACATATGCATACTGAAGTATCTTGAATTGAATTAAGTTGATTGAGGGTTTGTTTTTACCCATTAAAATCGATAATTCATAGATATAGTCCACAGAACTGTCTGTTGAAGGTTGTACCACTGGAATGGTTCCCAGGAATACAGGAAGAAGTATAGGAAGTCCTGTCCTTTCCAGTACTTCTGGAACTCCCAGGGGTCTATCCCCAGTGAGGAGCTCTGGCTGTTTCATGACACAGGTTATGAGAGCTGCACTCCATAACTTTAGGTGCTACAGTTCCACAGAGTCGTCTCCTGGGCTAGATACACCTCTGCCCCATCACTTGGATGTTGCTGTTGCTGCCAGCTGGACGCCACTGGAGGTGGAAATCTCCCTGCCTGTGGAAATGGATTTCACTTGCTATATCTCCAGGCTGGTGGTTCTGATTGCTTTAACTGCAAATTGGGAAGAAAAATGCTCCCTAAAATGTGCTATGCTCAGCTGTAGGAAATCTCACATCAAGACTTCTTGAATTCCCCAAGTTATAGGGATTACTATGATACTTCTTTGAACTTATTGCCCCTTCTAATAATGTGCATTTAAGCCTCTAGGGGCTATGTCTAGGTGAGCTCTTGTATCTGCCATGTATTTTCTCGAAAATGCCACTCATGGTTGGCAATCAGGAGTTACTCCTTCCCCCGGTTGTAAATTCAAACGGTTGGTAATCAAGAGTTGTTACTCCTTCCCCCATGGTAAATTCTCTCAGGAGGGTTCCTTTCTCCTGGTCTTCACTAGAAGATCCCAAGCACATTTATATGTGTCTGATCTGCAATGGTAGGCTGAGTCAAGTCTTTTTTCAATGGAGTCTCTTTAGCAACTCTATGAATCAGGAGATGTGTATTGGTATGCCTATAACATTGAAAAATTTATATCATTCACAGATTAAAAGTAGATAATTGTGCTACAGAGCACATCATGTTTTCTATAAAATGTAACCTCTGCTTAATTGACTTCTGGCCACAAAACATACACCATTAGCAAAACCAGGTGCTGGAAAGAAAGAATCCACCTTTATTTACTCCAAGTGGATGTGTATTGATAGTGGTGGATAAATTTACTTCATTTGATGTCCGTTGCTTGCCAAAGATTATGATAAGTAAAACTGTATACCTTAGATTGGGACTTGAACCAGTTTGTACCTCAGGTTGGGACTTGAACCCACAATCTGTGGGCTAGGAGGGGACCTGAATCCCCGACCTCCTATCTAAAATTGCACACCTGGTCTCAGAACTTAATGAAGCTCAGGTTCTTTATGTCTCAGCATGAAGGAATTCAGCAAGAGGCAAAGTGATAGGTAAGAAGTAGATGTATTGATGCAGGATGCTTGTGAAGGATATAGATGGGCAGAAAGAGGGCTCTTCTCCAAGAACTAAGTTGGGAAGCAGATTTATTTAGAGATACATATTCCATAGACAGGATGTGGTCTCAAAAGGTCAGAGCAGACCCCAGGGAATGGGGTTGTCTTGGAAAGTGAGAGCACCCTGAAATATGGTTTTTTTTATGGTCTGGGTAATTCCATAGGCTAGCAAGAGGGAGGATTAGTCCAGCTATTTGGGGGATGGGGCAGGGATTTCCAGGAATTGGACCACTGCCCACTTTTTGGCCTTCATGGTCGTTCTTAGAACTGTCCTGGTGCTTGAGGGCGTGTCATCTAGCTAATGTATTACATTGAACATATAATGAGGCTCAAGTTCTAATGGAAGTCAGATTTTCTGCCATCTTAGGTGTAATTGGTCCTAACCAGTTTCTGTTGTATCCACAATGGATTGTCATTCTTTAAAGGTTGCACTCTGCTCCCTTCCCCGTCTCATGAGAAATAAATAAGTAGGAGAGGTAGATCAGGAACCAAGATATTACCACTATCACTGGTAGAAATCAGAGGGGAGAGTGACTTTGTTACCAACCAGTTTCATCTTGCTCATGCCCAGCAAGTCAAAATGCTGAGATGCTGAGATTCACAGCCAAGAGAGGGTTTACTCCCCAAATGCTGAGGTTTGCAGCAAAGAGAAGGTTTACTCAGAAGACACTGAGGTCTGTAGCAAAGAGCGGGTTACTCAAGTCAGCTAACTGAAGAGATGGAAAAAAAGAGCTTCAGATTCACTTCCTCAAAAGCAATAGGCTGGGGGTATTTATGGAGTGAGGAGGAACTTGGGGGTACTAAGAGTCTTCCCTGGTGGCTCAGATGGTAAAAAGTCTGCTTGCGATGCAGGAAACCAGGATTCGATCTCTGGGTTGGGAAGATCTCCTGGAGAAGGAAATGGCAACCCACTCCAATATTCTTGCCTGGGAAATCCCATGGACAGAGGAGCCTGACAGACCATAGCCCATGGGTTTGCAAAGAGTCGAACATGATGTCTGAGGGACTTTAACACACATGGGAAAACAAAGCAGCAGGGTGGTTTGACGTGTGGGGAGGGCGGGAATAGCTGATTGGGAAAAGATGTGGTAATTGGGCAATTAGTATTCAGTTACAAGTGTAATTAAGCTTATGTGCTCTGTCACTTTAATTGTGTCCGACTCTTTGAAATCCCATGGACCATAGCCCACCAGTCTCCTCTGTCCATGGAATTCTTCAGGCAAGAATAATGGAGTGGGTTGCCATGCCCTGCTTCAGGGGATCTTCCTGACCCAAGGATCAAACCCATGTCTCCTGTGTTTCCTGCATTGCAGGTGGATTCTTCACCTGCTGAGCCACCTGGGAAACCCAACTAAGCTTATAAGTCTTTGCAAATTCAAACTTGAGGTGTTTAGCACTAAGGGTGGAATTTTTGACCCTCTGAGGTCAAAAGTTCACCTAGCATAGCAGTCACCAATCTTTTTGATACCAGGGACTGATTTCATGGAAGACGATTTTTCCATAGACCAGGTGGGGGTGGGAATGGTTTTGGGTTGATTCAAGTGTGTTATATTTATTGTTCACCTTATTTCTGTTGTTATTAACCAGCTCCCCTTCACAGCATCAGGCACTAGATCCTGGAGGTTGGGGACCCCTGACCTCGCAGACACTTGTGCATGCCCAGTTGGAGGATTTTTGGTCCTATCCAGTCTTAACCAGCTCAGCTTGAACTGGACACAGCTAACTCCAAGTTCCTGGAAAACAACTCTGGCAAATGCAGCTTGGAGGACATGCAGGTCTTTTGTAGCAATGATTGAAACAACCATGATTAGTGAAGGCAGATGGGTTGGATTTGACTGGTTACCCACGACTCCAACTTTGTGTCTATTAGACAAGGCTGATAGGAAGACTTCCCCACCCAGTTGCTAGAGCACTGGGTTGGCGCAGACCAAGAGGAAGAATGGCATTGCTGAATGAAGCATGCCTGGCTTTCCTTCCAAATGGGTCAGCCCCAAAAGCACTGACCCCTGCCCCCACGACTAAGTTGTGTGAGTAAAGGGCCATAGACAGCCTAGTGTGTGTTTAGGGAAAACCCCTCCTCCTGGATCCTGGGAGGGGCAATGGCCTTTTCTTTTAACACTCAGCTGAGGGTTTGAGCCTGACAGGGTGGTTATTAGCCTGTCCTGCTTCCATGCTTATGTTTGTTTTTCTACCTCATTGGCAGCTTCTTAGATTCAGTTCCCTCTTCAGGGCCTGAACACTTCCTTCTCTTGCTTCCTTCATAATCATGAAGTGCTCAGTTGTTTTAAATGTGTTTTGATGCTGGCAGACACCATTTTTCCTCCCAGATATTTTCTCCCTCAGTGACTCTGAGGAGGAAACTTCCCATTTGGAACCAAGCTCCACAGTGGAGGATATAGTGAAGTGGATTAGCAAGGACCTGCAGGGGACCTAAGTAACTACACTCCACTTCAAAGGCCATTTGCCCACTAAGCCCTCCTTTTGCTCGTGGCCTTGGCATCTAAAGATTATGCTCCCCTAGAATATTCTGAAGTGGCTACTGAAGAATCTTGTGAAGTCAAGACACAAAGAGCCATTCTGCACTCGAAATGCCTACATTTATACTACTGAGAGTCTCGCACTTGTATATAATATCTCCGGCTCGCTCTCCTGCTGATTTCAATCTGGCGGGACCGCCACATGTCTTTGTGCTCTGTACCGCACATGTGCATATGGTGCGTGCTAAATATAAATGCTGTTTGGCAGGATCTTTTTTTTCCTCTTCCTTTGTTTCTGAAAATGTAGTGAAGAAAATGTGTAATGTGTGCCCTCTCCAAAATGAGACTCTCAGGAAGTGGAATTATCTTGACAACAAGCCATGACATTTTATGTATCGTTTCAGTGTGTGGCCGTCATGGCAGCAGTGACTGTCCACTGCTTTGCCCCATCACATTGGGCTGCTGAGGGTCAAACTGACTCTCTTTGATAGAAGTCAGGTGGCTTCCTGCATTGCTGAACCCTTCGTCCGAGTTTCCAGGGGCCGGTTTTCAGATCCCTCTACTCGCGTACTAGTCAGATTAGGTCAGTTTAGGCTGCGGTAAGAAACAACACAATATATCTTTATTTCCTATTCATGCCAGCTGTCCAGGGTCAGTTGGCAGAGAGCCTCTGCTCTTGATAGTCACCTAGGCTCAGGCTGATGGAGGTTTTGCCTCAAAATGTGTCCCCACTGCACCTGCAGTCACGGTAGGAATGTGACAAGTCACATTCTGGCTCTGAGAACAACTTCTGAAGGTGTCTGGTCTGCTCTTGCTTTATTGAACAGAGTAAGTTCCAGGCTAAGCCTGACTTCAGAGCAGAGCAATGAAGTGTACCCCACAGGCACCGAAAGGCAGACAGCTAGAAGTGTTCTGTTACTGGCAGTGATGACTAACACATCTCCTGCCAGAAATATGGAAGGGATAGTTAGGGAGTTTGGGGTCGACATGTACACACTGTTATATTTAAAATGGATCACCAACAAGGATGTTCTGTACAGCACAGGGAACTCTGCTCAATGTTATGTGGCAGTCTGGATGGAGGAGAGTTTGGGGGAGAATGGATACATGTACATGCATGGCTGAGTCCTTTTGCTGTCCGCCTGAGGCTGTGATAACATTGTTAATTGGCTATACTCCAGTATACAATAAAAAGTTTTTTTTAAATAAAAGAATGGACAATTACAGTTGTTGAGGTACCCAGGAACTTTCTAGATGCACCAGTGGTGCTGTTGAGGGAAGACAGCAGAGCATCATAGGGTTGAAGATCTCTTATAAAGGCATCTCATGGAATAGCACTGTCCTGAAACAGTGCTTAGGCTTCCCAGGTGGCTCAGTGGTAAAGCCTCTGCCTGCCTGGGTTTGATCCCTTGGTTGGGAAGATCCCCTGGAGCAGGAAATGGCAACCCACTCCAGTATTCTGGCCTTGAAAATCCCATGGACAGAGGAGTCTGGCAGATTATAGTCCATGGGGTTGCAGAAGAAAGTTGGCAATGACTTAGGGACTAAACAACAGCAACAAAACAGTGCTTAGATACTTGAAGATGTGTCATGGCTTAAAGAAATTTACATTAGGCTTACATAGTAAGGTGAAAGAACCAGAAGCACAGAGAGGCACATTGCACTTTGTTTCTGGAGCCTGGCTGAGGTCACACACACACACCATGTCACGTCCAGAGTGGAACAAATGTGAATACTGGAAAAATACTGTTGGAGGCTTTTGGGCGCTGACCTGCTTCCTGCTCCCTCTGCCAGGCGTGCGGGCATCCCCGTGGGCTCTGCTCCTGCCAGTCAAGCCTGCTCAGACTTCTTTCACTGGTGGCAGGGACCTCCACAAAGCTGTGATTGCACAGAATGTGGTTTGTTAGATCTTAAGGACTGTGGAAAGTCCCAGAGCCACTTAACAGGTGAAGAACCATGACTGTGTCTGTGCCAACTAGAGGGCCTGACATCTCTGGACTGATTGCAGTGAGCATAGGAAAAACCCAGAGGAGGATTTTGGATTCAGGGGGCAGTTGAGAGGGCTGTGCCTAGTGACACTGATCATAGCTGGCAGAGGGATGCTTTAGGGGAGCAGCCAGCTGGTTGCTTCTCGTCACCCGCCCCAGACAGATCACTTCATGTATCCGCAGAGGAGAGCCGAAGAGAAGAGCGTGGCCTCTCTGGAGAAACCGAGGAGACGGAGTAAGACAGATTTGACTGTCCAAGACTGCTTGGTGCCTCGTGAATCTCAGCAATTTTTAGCAGGACTCTGCTAATGAACGTGGAACCGAGGGACTGGCAGTTCCATTTCCTCTAGTCTTAACATTTTTTATTTTATTTTAATGAGGAAAATGAGATTCTTCTCAGTTTCCTATCACTGAACCCGGTTTGGGAGGGCATGACATTTAACAACAGTGCTTTGAAAAATATTAAGCATTGTACAAATACAAGGGATTGTTGCTGTTATTATTCTGATGAAGCGTACATGTATCTTCGAATCAACGTTAATATTGAGGGGATATTTAAGGGATTAGGAGGGACTGTAACTACTGGGTAGTGAGTCAGAGTGGCCTTCATGAAAAGGGCCAACTAATCTGGCCATATTAAATTCATTTTTAGAAGCTAAATACCCAAACTCTGAATCAATAAATGGCAAACGCAGACAAAGACCATATAACTTGATCATCACACACATACAGCACTCTCATAAATTATAAAATATGTCAGGTGATTAATTCTAATTAGAGGCTGTAACTTCATTATCTTCTATGTGAAAGGAGGAAATGGCTTTGGGCAGAAGTAGTCCTAGATTTCTTAACATGTAAGTGTAGCCAAACTGAAGCAGGATGGTGGAACTGCTGTTATATGGTGGACTTATGGATGAATCCAGATAATTCAGGAGAAAAAGATGTGGGTGTCCTTAAATCAGCCCCCAAAGGCTTGAGAAACTGCAAATAAGCCTTACTGATTTGTATGAGTCGGGAGTTAGTATGAACTAGCAAAAATTTGAATTACAAGTTGGTTTGAAAGACATCCACTTGTGTTGTTTTTCAAGTATAAAGAAGTAAAAAATTGGGACTTCCCTGATGGTCCAGTTGTTAAGACTCAGTGCTTCCACTGTAGGGGTCATGGATTCCATCCCTTGTCAGGAACTAAGATATTGCATACCTGTGGTACAGCAAAATAAGTGGAAAACTAATGAATAGTAAATTGGGGCCAAATACATGTCAATCCAAGCCTACTCAGTTATCCTAATTGTTATTTGCATGCAAATGACACTACTCTAAAGCAGTTCATTCTTATAAAAGGTATACTGTTTACCTTTCATTCTTAAAAAATATTAGTTCGTTTAGAAAGCACTTTCTGTTGTTCAGAAGAAAATTTCAGCCATACTGAGGAGGATATGCCCCCAATTTTTGATGTGCTGAAACCTCTGTCCCCAGAGTCCTGCTTGTCTCATTGCTCCATGTGCACCAGGCAGAGGCTGCACAGCTTCTGGAGGAGTTCAACTCCACCCACTATTCTGAATAATAAAACTCTACATTGATTTGTTGAACAAATACCTCGTAATTATCAAAATCTTCTATATACTATACATTGTTTCCTCACCTGCTGTGTCCATCAGCAGTTGCAGTTGTAGGCAAGAAGTTTGAGTAGGTAAATCTCTCATCGATAATCCTTATCCTTCGAGTTTTAGCTGCCCTGCTTGACCCTTCATGCCCCTCTGCATTGTCTCTACTTTCTCTCAAGCAAGTACATAGCAAGAGTTTGAGCCCGCAAAGGGCAAAGCTAGCGGGCATTTACTCATCTTTGTAATCATATGGTCCTGTAGGTAGAGTGTCTGGGACACAGTAATACCTCAGTTTATGATTACTACAAGAGTGAATCAATGCATCTGTTACCAAGTAGAGCTGATAAACAAATTCACATTTAATGGTAAATACTGATACTAGATTCATGTGTTGAGCATTGTAATAAGAAGTAATCCTTAAATTCATAGAAATCTGCTTTGGATTTTAGGCACTGGAACAGGTAGGTGAATATCTTTACCCTGGGAGGGTGATTGTCAACTCTGCTCACCTGGGTATAAACTTTCTCTAAAAATAGCAGCAGCAGGAATTACTGCTGCTAGTTGTTAATGTTATCTAGCAAAGGCCTGTGGGCCTGTGCATAGAAAGCCAAACTCTGATGTGTTTGCAGCAAAGTAAGGGTTTATTTGCAGGGTGCTAAGCAAGGAGAATGGGCAGCTCAAGCTCAAAAGACCTGAACTCCATGATGGATTTTAGGAAAGGGTTTTTAAAGACTGTGTTAGGGGAAATAGTTGAAAGGTGCTTGATCAGCTCATGGATCTTCTTCAGTTGGCTGGTGATGAAGTAACTGAGTGATGTTATCAGAATTTAAACCTTCTGGTTCCACCCAGCCTGAGGTCTGCATGCTTGTGCTGGCTCCGTTTGTAGTTAACATCCTCCAATTGGGTTGGGGCGGGGGTCTTAGTTTCTACAGAACAGCTCAAAGACATGCATTGTATTATTGCCTATATCCATTCAGGAGGAACTAAGAGCCCTGAGACTCTATCGTCCTGATCATTTTCTGCTTGAGTCTTCTCTTTGGAACTCAGGGAAGGCCTAGGAGACTAAAGCCTTTTTTACCCCTACAAACAAGAAATGGGGGACATGGAGAGGTTTTTCTACACAGGAAGTCCCCACAAGGTCCTGCTTGATTTCAATCCCTCCTTTTCTTTGATAGCTCCTCAATCCTTAGGGGAACAGCAGTGGGATGAGAAAGGGATAGAAAAGTTTTAGATAGATGAATCATAAACTCGGCAGGGGAGCTGAGTTTCATTAAGACCGGTTGTTGTTCACTCAGTCGTGTCTGACTCTTTGAGAGCCCATGGACTACAGCACGCCACACTTCCCTGTCCTTCAACATCTCCCAGAGCTTGCTCAAAATCATGTTCTTTGAGTTGGTGATGCCTTCCAACCATCTCATCCTCTGTTGTCCCCTTCTCCTCCTGCCTTCAATCTTTCCCAGCTTAATCAGTCAGCTCTTCACATCAGGTGGCCAAAGTTGGAGCTTGTGCTTCAGCATAAGTCCTTCTAATATTCAGGGTTGATTTCCTTTAGGATTGACTGGTTTGATCTTCTTGCAGTCCAAGGGATTCTCAAGAATCTTCTCCAAAACCACAGCTCAAAAGCATCAATTCTTCAGTGTTCAGCCTTCTTTATGGTCCAGCCCTCTCATCCATTATGACTACTGCAAAAACCATTGCTTTGACTATATGGACCTTTGTCGGCAAAGTGAAGTCTCTGATTTTTAATGCACTATCTAGGTTTGTCATAGCTTTTCTTCCAAGGAGCAAGTGTTTTAATTTCATGGTGACTGCAGTCACCATCTGCAGTGATTTTGGAGCCCAAGAAAATAAAGTTTGTCACTGTTTCCATTGTTTCTCCATCTATTTGTCATCAAGTGATGGGACCAGATGCTATCATCTTAGTTTTCTGAATGTTGAGTTTTAAGCCAGCTTTTTCATTCTCCTCTTTCACTTTCATCAAGAGGCTCTTTAGTTCCTCTTTGCTTTCTGCCATAAGGGTTGGTGCCATCTGATAATCTGAGGTTACTGATATTTCTCCCTGCAATCTTGATCCCAGCTTGTCCTTCATTTAGTTCAGCATTTTGTGTGATGTGCTCTGCATATAAGTTAAATAAGCAAGGTGACAATACACAGCCTTGATGTACTCCTTTCCTAATTTGGAACCAGTCCATTGTTCCATGTCCAGTTCTAACTGTTGCTTCTTGACTTGCATACAGATTTCTCAGGAGGTAGGTAAGGTGGCCTGGTACTCCCATTTCTTTAAGAATTTTCCAGTTTGTTGTGATCCACACAGTCAAAGGCTTCAGTGTAGTCATGAAGCAGAAGTAGATGTTTTCCTGGAATACTCTTGCTTTTTCTATGATCCAGCAGATGTTGGCAATTTGATCTCTGGTTCCTCTGCCTTTTCTAAATCCATCTCGAACATCTGAAAATTCACAGTTCACGTACTGTTGAAGCCTTACTTAGAGAATTTTGAGCATTGCTTTGTAGCATGTGTAATAAGTACAATTGTGCAGTAGTTTGAATATTCTTTGGCACTGCCGTTCTTTGGGATTTTAATGAAAACTGACCTTTTCTAGTACTGAGGCCACTGTTGAGTTTTCCAAATTTGCTGGCATGCTGAGTGCAACACTTTCACCGCATTATCTCTTAAGATTTGAAACGGCTCACTGGAATTCTGTCACCTCCACTAGCTTTGTTCATAGTGATGCTTCCTAAGGCCCACTTGACTTCACACCCCAAGATGTCTGGCTCTAGGTAAGTGACCACACCATCATGGTTATCTGGGTCATTAAGATTTTTTTGTATAGTTTTTCTGTGTATTCTTGCCACCTCTTCTAAATATCTTCTGCTTCTGTTAGGTCCATACTGTTTCTGTCCTTTATTGTGCCCATTTTGCATGAAATGTTCCCTTGGTATCTCTAATTTTCTTGAAGATATATCTAGTCTTTCCCATTCTGTTGTTTTCCTCTATTTCTTTGCATTGTTCACTGAGGAAGGCTTTCTTATCTCTCCTTGCTATTCTTTGGAACTCTGCATTCAAATGGGTATATCTTCCCTTTTCTCCTTTGCCTTTAGCTTCTCTTCTTTTCTCAGCTATTTGTAAGGCCTCCTCAGACAACCATTTTGCCTTTTTGCATTTCTTTTTCTTGGGGGTGGTTTTGATCACTGCCTCCTGTACAATGTCAGGAACCTCCATCCATAGTTCTTCAGCCACTCTGTTTATCAGATCTAATCCTTTGAATCCATTTGTGACTTCCACTGTATAATTGTAAGGGATTTGATTTAGGTCATGCCTGAATGGTTCAGTGGTTTTCCCTACTTTCTTAAATTTAAGTCTGAATTATGATGTAAGGAGTTCATGATATGAACCACAGTCACTCAAGGTCTCATTTTTGCTGACTGTAAAGAGCTTCTCCATCTTTGGCTGCAAAGAATATCATCAGTCTGATTTCGGTATTGACCATCTGGTGATGTCCATGTATAGAGTCATGTCTTGTCTTGTTGGAAGAGGGTGTTTTCTGTGACCAGTGCATTCTCTTGGCAAAACTCTGTTAGCCTTTGCCCTGCTTCATTTTGTACTCCAAGGCCAAGTCTGCCTGTTAATACAGGTATTTCTTGATTCCCTACTTTTGCATTCCAGTCCACTAAGATGAAATGAATATCTTTTTTGTGTGTTAGTTGTAGAAGGTCTTGTAGGTCTTCATAGAACCATTCAACTTCAGCTTCTTTGGCATTAGTGGTTGGGGCATAGACTTGGATTACTGTGATAGTGAATGGTTTGCCTTGGAAACAAACAGAGATCATTCTGTCATTTTTGAGACTGCACCTAAGTAGTGCATTTCAAACTTGTTGACTATGAGGGCTACTCCATTTCTTAAAGGGATTCTTGTCCACAGTAGTAGATATAATTGTCATCTGAATTAAATTCACCCATTCTAGTCCATTTTAGTTCACTGATTCCTAAAATGTTGATCTTCAATTTTGCCATCTCCTGTTTGACCACTTCCAATTTACCTTGATTCATGGACCTAACATTTCAGGTTCCTATGCAAGATTTTTCTTTACAGCATCAGACTTTACTTTCATCACCAGACATACCCACAACTGGAAGTTGTTTCCACTTTGGCTCAGCCTCTTCATTCCTTCTTGAACTATTTCTCCACTAATCTCCAGTAACATGTTGGGCACTACCGACCTGGAAAATTCATCTTTCAATGTCATATCTTTTTGTCTTTTCATACTGTTTATTGGGTCCTCAAGGCAAAAATGCTGAAGTGGTTTGCTATTTTTTTTTCTCCAGTGGCCCACATTTTATCAGAACATTCCACTATGACCTGTCCATCTTGGGTAGCACTATATGGCATGGCTCATAGTTTCATCGAGTTAGATAAGGCTGTGATCCATGTGATCAGTTTGATTCCTATCCTGTGATTGTGGTTTTCATTCTGTCTGCCCTCTGATGGAAGAGGATAAGAGACTTGTGGAAGCTTCCTGATGGGAGGGACTGGCTGTGGGGCAAACTGGGTCTTGCCATGCTCAGTAAATCTTTAATCCAGTTTTCTGTGATATGTGTGGCTGTGTTTCCTCCCTGTAGTTTGGCCTCAGGCCAAACTGTGGTAGGGGTAATGGTGGTAATAGTAACTTCCTTCAAAAGGACTTACGCCAGCATGCTGCGACTCCCAGGCCTGTTGTAGTCAGTTTCACCTACTATGTGCCAAATGGTAATATACCAAAACTTATTTGATGTGATCATTACAGTAGCTGCTTGTAGTGGTTATTATCTTACTCTTCTAAATGGGGATGCTGAGGAAAGGCAGGTACTTGCCCAAGGCTACACCGTGAGTAAGCAGGGTTTAAAAAGTCAAGTTCTGACTGATTCTACATCAGTGTTCTTCCCACGTCACAACTCTGTCTATTCTTTCTATACTTGGAACTTAATAAAGGTTTGTTCAAATGAGCACATCTTTAGTCTGTTTCATCTGAGATCCCAAATGGAATCCCGAATATTCTAATTCCATGATAGTTATTATCATCAACAGCTGCTGTCTATTGAATACCTGTTACAAGCAAGGCACTAGCCTCTTCTAAATCAGGCAGGCGTTCATATTGACATCACTGCTGTCCTGGAAATCTGGAGTCCATATAATTTCCCTCTTACCTGTGAATGCTAGTAAGTGTGTAATACTTTCTGTATGAATAAATTAAAAAATCAGAAACCAGTTCTTCCTTTTGCAGACCATATTTAGTTGTGGTTATTGTAGCCATTCACTGTGGTTCTTGCTATCAAAGAATTTTAAGTTCACTTGGAGACGCAGAAATTACATTTGTGGGTAAATAGACACAAAATAAATGTACTTATAACATATCCACATTAGGGTTGCAAACAATAAATACCATCAGAATTCAGCAGAGGGAGTGCTTAGTGGGCTAGAGTGATGGGAGAGGGTTTTCATGGTGGGAACACCACTGAGCTGGGTCTGCAAGGTGGGAAAGCTGGGAAAAATGTGGAAAATAGGGGAGAGTGATGATAAGGATGCAGGAATAGCAAAAGACAATGAGCAGCTCCTTGTTCCAGTATCTGTATTTATCAGAGAGTTTCTACATAATTTTGGCTGCAGACTGGACCACAAAGGGCTTGTATATGGTGATCCTTGGTGCCTCAAATTCCGTTGGTGCTAAACATGTAAATTGTTGTCTCTTTGATTTATAAAAAGGAAACGTTGTTTCTCAGTTAGTGGAACCCACAGTTGCCAGAGAGTGAAGAAGTAAATGGTACAGCTAGCTGGATCAGAGGTCTGGATAGAATTTTCACTAATAAAAAATTAGCAAGAATACATCAACATAAAGAGAATTAAAGGTCATTCTTTAAGTTGAAACTGTTATGAGAATATACTTTATGATCAGTTTTCTAGCTATCCAAGTATCTGAAATATTCACCATAATGTTGCTATTTTCTTTTTAAAAGAATTGCCTCTCTTCTTTTTGCTGTGTCTGTGGGGACCTGGCTTGAAATGAATAGTGGCTCTCCGAGGTTTTATTGTGTTTTAAATGAAGTGCCTTCTATTGGGCAGGATAATGCAGGGTACCAGGTGTTAGGCTATTGATAATAGAGAAGTTTTCCTGAGAGTTCCAGGACCTATTTTTTGAGTCTAGCATTTCTGAATGTTTGTTCTATAGAGCATTAATCTCATCACATATGTTGCAGCAAATGGGTTCCATGCTTAACTAAGTTTGGGAAATGTCACTTGTAAATTTGTAGTGTACAGTAGCATATGCATAGACTCTGGGAAGCCCTGTTGCAGAGAAACCTCTTAAACTTTGCTTAACTCAATGTTTCTTAATGTTCTCTGACCACAAACAGTCCCTATTTCCTCCTACACTTTTTCCCCCACGGGAGATACCTACTGCACTCAGGATTTAGGACTTTGGAAGATGGGGAACCACACTGGCTATTTTAAAGGAAAAATATAAGAAGTTGGCAAGATGTGTTGCAGCGCTGGAAAAAGAACCATGACAGAAAACGCTGATATATCTCAGAGATAATAAGTGAGAGAAAGAAAGAGGTTGGAATTGTCAGAACCTAGAAATTTGATGGCTCAGACAGTAAAGAATCCTCCTTCAGTGCAGGAGACCTGAATTTGATCCCTGGGTCAGGAAGATCCTCTGGAGAAGGGAATGGCAACCCACTCCAGTATTCTTGCCTGGAGAATCCCACGGACGTAGGAGTCTGGTGGGCTACAATCCATGGGGTGGCAAAAGAGTCAGACAGGACTGAGTAACTAACACTTTCACTTTTAGAAATTTGAGAAGGAGCTTCGTAGAGCAGGGGCTGTACCTCTGAGAAAGAGGCATCACCCAACTGCTGCGTTAGTTCAGGACCTGGAAGGCAGAGCTCCCCATGTTCAGGACCCCAGGTAAGGGGCCTTGAGGAACCTGGTGTTCTACTGCTGCTGTTGCTGCTGATCAGGGTGTGAGGAGGCTGGTTCTGAAACCGTGAAAAGAAGCTGAACAAGGAAAACTTGCTAGAACCAATTTCTTATGCCTGGGGTGAGGGGTCATAGATGGAGCAAACCAACAGGAATACCAGCAGACAAACAGAAATGAATAACTCCCTTCCCCCTCCTCCTGCCTTACAGTCTCTCCATTGGCAGAGTCCTGCATTGGTAGGCTCTAACATGGAGCCAGCTGACAAAGAAGAAACATGGCTTGCAAAGTCCCCACCCCAGTGTAGAAAACTGAGTGTGGAATTCAAATGATACTAACAGTAATGTACATAATAATACATATTATGTAGAATAATATGATGGCTTAATAATTGTCACTTACTTAGTAAAAACCTTGTCTTTAGCTACTCGGTGCCTCCATATATCCTTCTATACATATCTGAACTCTTGAAGTTTTGCCCAGTAAGATGCAAGTATTCTTCCTATGAATAAAGATTCCCATTTAAGAAATAGAGGAAAACAATGAAATGAGGAAGACTAGTGATCTCTTCAAGAAAATTGGAGGGATCAAGGGAATAGTTCATGCAAGGATGCACGTGATAAAGGACAGAAGTAGTAGGACCTAACAGAAGCAGAAAAGAGATGGCAAGAATACACAGAAGAACTATACAAAAAAAGGTATTAATGATCTGGATAACCATGATTGTGTGGTCACTCACATAGAGCCAGACATCCAGGAGTGTGAAGTCAAATGGGCCTTAGGAAGCATTACTACGAACAAAGCTAGTGGAGGTGACGGAATTCCAGCTGAGCTATTTCAAATCCTAAAAGACGATGCTATTAAAGTGCTGCATTCAATCAGTCAGCAAATTTGGAAAACTCAGCAGTGACCACAGACTGGAAAAGGTCATTTTTCATTCCTGTCCAAGAAGAGCAGTCCTGAAGAATGTTCAAACCACTGTACAATTGCACTTACTTCACATGCTAGCAAGGTAATACTCAAAACCCTTCAAGCTAGGCTTTAATAGTGTGAACCGAGAAGCTTCAAATGTTCAATCTGGGTTTAGAAAAGGCAGAGGAGCCAGATATCAAATTGTCAACATTTGCTGGATCATAGAGAAAGCAAGGAAATTCCAAAAAAAAACCCTACATCTGCTTCATTGACTATGTGAAAGCCTTTACTATGTGATCACAACAAACTATGGAAAATTCTTAAAGAGATGGAAATATTAGACCTCCTTATCTGCCTCCTGAAAAACCTGTATGTTTCTCAGGTCAAGAAGCAACAGTTAAAACCAAACATGGAACAAATGACTGGTTCAAAATTGGGATAGGAGTACGACAAGGCTGTATATTGTCACCTTGTTTTATTTAACTTATATGCAGAGTACATCATGTGAAATGCCAGGCTGGATGAATCACAAGCTGTAATCAAGATTGCCAGGAGAAATATCAACAACCTCAGATATGCATATGATACCACTCTAATGGCAGAAAGTAAAGAGGAACTAAAGAGCCTCTTAAGGGTGAAAGAGGAGTGTGAAAAAGCTGTCTTAAAACTCGGCATTCAGAAAACTGAGATCATGGCATCTGGTCCCATCACTTCATGGCAAATAGAAGGAGAAAAGGTGAAAGCAGTGACAGATTTTCTTTTCTTGAGTTTCCACATTACTTCAGATGATGACTGCAACTATGAAATTAAAAGATACTTGCTCCTTAGCTATGACAAATTTAGACAGCATATTAAAAAGCAGAGACATCACTTTGCTGACAGAGGTCCATCGAGTCAAAGCTATGGTTTTTCCAGCAGTTGTTTACAGATGTGAGAGTTGGACTATAAAGAAAGCTAAGTGCTAAAAAATTCATGCTTTTTAATTTTGGTGTTGGAGAAGACTCTTGAGAGTCTGTTGAACTGCAAGGAGATCAAACCAGTCAATCCTAAAGGATATCAGTCCTGAATATTCAGTGGAAGGACCGATGCTGAAGCTCTAATACTTTGACCACCTGATGCGAAGAGCCAGCTTATTGGAAAATATCCTGATGCTGGGAAAGATAGAAAGCAAAAGGAGAAGGAGGTGACAGAGGATGAGGTGGTTAGATAGCATCACCGATTCAATGGACATGAGTTTGAGGAAACTCCAGGAGATGGTGAAGGACAGGGAAGCCTGGTGTGTGCTGCAGTCCATAGGGCTACAAAGAGTTGGACACAACTTAGTGACTGAACAACAACAACAAATTCTTCCCAATAAGATATTCCCATTCTCCCAAAAAGGGATGCTCAGAGTCATGCCAGTCATTGTCTCCCATTCTGTAAAATGTTAAGTTTTCCTCAGATTCAGTCATGGACCCATCTAAATATTTTTGTAACTAAAGACTAAATTATAAAATTATTCACTGCCAATGATATTTATATAAAATAATTAAAAACTAGAAAGGGAGCAATACATTTGCTTAGAAACATTAAAAATTTTCTGTAAAATTTGTTAGGAAATAATTATATTTTTAACTACAACTGTTTAATTTTTTTCAAGGTTAACTTAGCTATCAAGCTTCTAGATCTTTCTTGAGCCCAGTTATTTGCAGAGTAGAGGAAAGCGGAGAGCTGCCAATTCCCCAGTGGATTTAAGCTGTGTATGTAGCCCATGTACAAAATTTATTTAGGCAACACTTTTTTTACCTCATCCTAATAACAGTTATTTCAGGTAGAAATTTCCTGTTAATGACTACGTGCATTTAAAGTCTAGTGTTTGTCAGAAAACCTTACAGTTGTAAGCTTTGTCCTTAATGATTGACCCTGAATTCCAAACCAGAGATTTCCGTTAGTGGCACCATTGATACTATTGATACGTAGAACCCTGGCAACAGACTTTGCAAAATGGCGGCTGTTGTGCTAACTTCAGCGTCATAATGTTGTTCCTAACATAGGCAGCAGTTTTTAAAAATGTGAAGCATGACCTTTGCAAGCATCCCTAGATTCCCACAGCATTCTAATTTTATTTGAGGGACTAAAAGACATGTCAGCTTGTTTATTACCTAATGCACCAGCGACCACGGAAGTAAGGAGGAAAGATATAATGAGATCATAGAGCTTGGTCTCAGCCCTTCGGCTGGGAGGACGGTGCTGCCTTTTAAAATTGATCTCAACCATTGTAGACTGTACAGCACCCCTTTCTTAATACATCCAGGATAAACAGCACACAGCTCTCTGTGCTGGCTGTTTCAAGGATCACAAATTCCAGTCTTTGGGACCTACACGGCCTCTTTCGGAGATAGATGTAAAGTTTTAGGTACAGTCAGGTAATCTCATCAATTAAATGAATTTTCTGTCAGGGGCTCTAGGTTTTAAATCAACAATGGCTTTAAGGTCTTCTGGATAAGAGTGTGGTACCAACAAGAACAGCAACAACAACCAAAATAAACCCCACTAGTGTGGTGGAACCTCTAAAACAAGCACTTTATCTGAAAGGTTCTCTGATACTGTGAAAGTGCAAGTCACTCAGTCATGTCTGACTCTTTGCCACCTCATGGATATACAGCCCATGGAATTCTCCAGGCCAGAATACTGGAGTGGGTAGCCGTTCCCTTCTCCAGGGGATCTTCCCAACCCAGTGTTTGAATCCAGGTCTCCCTCATCGCAGGCAGGTTCTTTACCAGCTGAGCCACCAGGGAAACCCAAGAATACTGGAGTAGGCAGCCTATCCCTTCTCAGCAGATCTTCCTGACTCAGGAATGGAAACGGGGTCTCCTGCACTGCAGATGGATTCTTTACCAGCTGAGCTGCCAGAGAAGCCCATAATCTGTCTGATATTGCAGACCCATGTAATACCGGAAGTGAATGGGTTTTTAGGAATGGAGGCAAAAAGACAGGTTCTTGAACACACATAGAAGTTGTATCTGACTTTCTGCTTTGCCCATCAGTTGGTTAAGAGTTTTTGGAGCTGGATTTTTAATTCCTTTCCTCTGGATTGGGAAGTCCTAATCTGAGTTTAGAGGCCTCATGTTCTGGGGAATTTTCTAGCTCTTTTCTTCCAGTGTAACCTTGGGTTACCTGATCTTCCCTGGCTTAGATCAATACTCATGGAGGACCCAACTTGAGGGACCACTGCTTGGAGTAGCTCATTGTCAACTTGGGTAGTGTATCCACAGCCTGAAGTAACCTGTTTCCTAACTCATGCTTGAATCTCACAGAGTTGAGGGGGATGCTAGATTAGTAAAAAGCTATTGTCATATATGTCTTAGCCTCTAGCCCCAGGATTCTAGGACTTCTTAGGTGGCGCAGTGGTAAAGAATCCACCTGCCAATACAAAAGATGCAGGAGATGTAGGTCAGGAAGTTCCTCTGGAGTAGGAAATGGCAACCCACTCCAGTATTCTTGTCAGGATAATGCCATGGACAGAGGAGCCTGGTTGGCTACAGTCCATGGGGTTGCAAAGAGTCAGACAGGACTGAGTGTGCCCACGCATGCATGTGTGCGCACACACACACACACACACACACACAGAGGATTCTAATTCTATTACTTTAGACTGTGGTGCAGGGATTGTGTGTCTAAGATCCAGCAACCCTTGTATAAAGCATGGAATAGAATTAAACCTGACTTAGGGATGGAGTGCCTGCCACATAGTAGGGGCTTGCTTAGTAAGTATTGCTACTGCAGAACACAGATTAGCCATGGTAAATAGATAACAATATAGAATAATTAGAAAAATCTGTGACCCACAAGACTGTTACCATAGTTCATAGCTGGTGACCAGGGGGTTGTTTGAACTTCTAGAGTTGGACAGAAATTCTATGCCACAGGTCCCTTTCAGCTTTCCTACCATAGATTGATTGTTCATCATGGGTTCTTGTCATCATTGAGCCACTTTTTCAGCCACCATAGCAAAGTGTTTTTGGTCCTCTCATATTTTTTTATGTTCCTGGAGATCTCAGGCTGGCAGAACAAATTGGAGATAGAAAGAGTAAGTTGATTTTTTTGAAACTGTGATCTCTCATTTTGAGAACTATTTCAGGCTTCATTCTTCACTCATAAGTCCCTTTGGAGGTACTCAGCACTTTGGCCTTGTTCATAAAAGAAACTTATTGAAAGAAATGACATACCTGTCTGTTCTCATTCAGCTCATGAGTCCCTGTTTTTCTCTACTTTTTCACCTTTTTCCATGGCTGTTGAATTAGCAATGTTTTGGGTATCCACTGCATGCCTGGCCCTGTGCTGACCATTGGAAATACAGTGATGAACTGGACAAAGCCCCTACCTAGTTAGGGGAAAGAGACAATAAATGGCCATACATAGTGATGAGGGATATAAAGTAAATCAGCTGGGTGAGGTGACAGAATGATTGTTGGGGATGCACATGACTTCTGATACAGTGACAGGAAAGATTTCTAAGAAGGTGAAACCTGAGGTGAGATCTGGAGTTTGAGAATAAACCAGCCATGTGAAGATCAGCAGGTGAAAACTTCTGCCAGAGGGAAACAGATGCAAAGTCTCCTCTCACCCCACAGGCTCCATGACACATATAAGAAGCTCTACTGTAAGCCCATGTGAGCAGGATGGATGGGAGAAGGCTGGGAAATATCCTTCGGTCACCTGTGAATGCCCGCAGATGTAATCGGTGCTTCTGACTGATAGATGTGCTTTAAGTGCTCTATATACAGGCTGGGGACTGGGTGATTGTCTTGAAATTTCCCCCCATAGTCAAATTTTTCAAGAACTAAAAATAACAAATTGGCAGTCTACCCACATGTATTCTTTTGTAGCATCCAAGGACACTACCATAGCATGATGGATCATATTATGAGCTGTCTTAGTTATGTGATGAGTTGTGTTATAAAAGTGAAGCAAAGTTTCATCTTGGTGAAATGCTTAGCAGAGGGAACAGTATTTCCAGTCTGACTGTCTGGGTCCTCCTCCCCACCCCCATTTTTCAGTTCTGTTCTTTTCCTTCTTGCATAGGTAAGTGCAAACAACACATCTTAGAAAGAGCATGAGCCCCTGTTTGCTTATTGCTGCTATGCAAGGGGGAGAGTTGGAGCGGAAGGGGTTCTGACAGCCATTTCTTTATCTCAGCACATAGGCTAATAAGAGGAACGGATATCTATGAGATGTTAATGTGGCCAGTGAAAAGATATCCTGCAATAGCCAACTTTCCCTTGGCCCCCATCTCCACTCCGTGAGGTCTCGAAGACATAGATACAAAGGCCAGGTAAATGCATGATCTTTATTGCTCTTAAGCTATTCAGGCAAAAATGTTATGGTTCTCTGGAAATTGACTCAACCACATGGTAGCCTCTTACTTGCTTCTCATTACACGTTCTTTCTTTCTTTTTTTATGGGGTATAGTTGTTTTACAGTATTTTGCTAGTTTATTTAAAAAGTCAAAAATGGAACTACCATATGACCCAACAATCCCACTCCTGGGAATATACCCTGTATTGGTCACTCGGTCGTGTCTGACTCTGTGACTGCATGGACTGTAGCCCACAAACCTCCTCTGTTGATGGAATTCTCCAGGCAAGAATACTGGAGTGGGTAGCCATGCCCTTCTCCAGGGGATCTTCCTGACCCAGGGATCGAACCCAGGTCTCCTGCATTGCAGGCAGATTCTTTACCATCTGAACCACCAGGGGCATTGCAGCACTATTTGCAGTTCCCAGGACATGGAAACAACCTAAATGTCTCTTGACATTTGGATATGGATCAAGAAGATATGGTATATACACAATGGGATATTACTCAGCCATTGAAAGGAATGAAATTGGGTCATTTGTAGAGATGTGGATGGATCATTGCTCTTTACTTCTATTCAGCTGTGACAAGGCCATCCTTCTAGTCCATTTACTAAGGCTGGAGGCAGGCTTTTTCAGTTTAGGACATGTCAGGTAGGCTGTGTGGTCTTCTTGGTACTTTCTTCCTCAGGCCCAAATCCAAGCCTGTGTAGTTTTTACTTTGTGGTGAGAAAGGTGCAAGAAATAGGGAAAGAGAAAATATATCTACCTAAGGGCCAGTGTTGTTGTTGTTGTTGTTCATGGCTAAGTCATGTCTGACTCTTTGTGACCCCATGGACTGCAGCACGCCAGACTTCCTTGTCCTTCTCTATCTCCTGGAGTTTGCTCAGACTCATGTTCATTGAGTTAATGATGCTATCCAACCATCTCATCCTCTGTTGCCCCCTTCTCTTCCTGCCCTCAATCTACCCCAGCATCAGGGTCTTTTTTAATGAGTTGGCTCTTTGAATCAGGTGGCCAAAGTATTGGAGTTTCAGCTTCAGCATCAGTCCTTCCAATGAATATTCAGGACTGATTTCCTTTAGGATGGACTGGTTTGACCTCCTTGCAGTCCAAGGGACTCTCAAGAGTCTTCTCCAGAACCACAGTTCAAAAGCATCAGTTCTTTGGTGCTAAGCCTTCTTTATGGTCCATCTCTAACATCCATACATGACTACTGGAAAAACCATAGCTTTGACTATATGGACCTGTTTTTTTTGGCAAAGTGATGGTTTTGCTTTTCAATACACTGTCTAGTGTCATAGCTTTCCTTCCAAGGAGCAAGTATCTTTTAATTTCATGGCTGTAGTTAATGTCCACAGTGATTTTGGAGCCCAAGAAAATAAAAGCAACCACTGACCAGTGAAGAGCTAGTCAAATTTGCTGAGCCCATGCATCTCAAGTGTTCGACTCCCAGGAGGTGGAACTTCACTACTCCAGCAGAGGGGGAGTCACCCCAATGCCAACTCAGTGTGAGCTTCAGTGCCCTTCAGTTGCTTGAGATTTTTCTAAATAAATATTCACTTTCATGTCCAATTTCAAATTTGGAATTCTTTATTCTTTTTCCTAAAGAGTACTCCTCAAATTGTGTGAGACATGTGTCTCACAAAGCTGAGGCCCGCTCCTGGATACCAGTGGGACTGCTGCAGGGAGGCCCTGAAGACCAGTCATTTGAAAACATACAGGAACCTAGAGGAAGATTGGACTGTGGTGTATAAAATTAAAATATCTGCAATTCCAAGGCCTGGGTTCTGGCAGTCCTGCTGTAGGATCCTTTAAAAAGCACAACATAAGGAAGGATGAATAGTTGCAAAAGCAGAATGGAGAACTTCTGTATACTGTCCACTCAGATTTCCCAGTTAACATTCTGCAGTATTTGCCTTATCATTTGTCTCTGTCCTTCTCTCTCCCTCTCACATACACATGCACACATACATACACATGAACACATGCACACACACACTGTTTCTTTTTTCAGTCATCCATTCAAGTGTGGGTAGCAGGCACATGACCCATTACCCCCAAACACTTCAGTATATATTTATTAAACAAAAGATATCCACTAATAGGGCCACAGTGTACCCATCGAAATCAGGCAATTGCCACTGATTTCTTGCTAATGTATCACTCAGAGATTTCATTAAAATTTTACCCATTTGCACAATAACATTCTTTCAGGTTGAGAATCCAAACAAGAGTCACATATTGCATTTAGTCATCATTTCTTTTTGGTTTATTTGAACTTGTCAGAGTTTTTTCAGTCCTTCTTTGCCCTTCCAGGTCTTTGAGCTTTTGGAGTCTAAGCCAGTTACTTCGAGAATATCCCTAAATTTGAGTTTGTCTGATTGTTCCTCAAAATTAGATTAATGATTTTTTCTCCAGCAGCACCACAAAAGTGAGAGTATGCACGTAATGTTGATTTGTTCTGTTCCTGGGGATGTTAACTTTTTTCACTTGGTTAAGATATTATGTGCCAGATCTTTCTGCTGTAAAATTAATTAGTAAGTGTTTGGTGGGGTGCTACTTTGAGATTATGTAGCTATCTTATTCCTCATCAAGCCAAGCCCTTTTGGTTTGGCTCTTATATCCTTTTAGCATCAATTCTTTGAGAACTCCCCTATGTTCTGGCACAAGATGATCTAAGCTTACTTGTATTTTCCTTGCTCTGGCCCTGATATCAGTTATTTCTTTGTGGATGTCTTGTTCTTTTTAGTATAAAATGGTGTTTACAAACCAAGATCTAGGAGCTAGGTGTGCTCATTGCAGTGAGGGTATTGAACAGAGAGGTAGATAATAGGTATATATTATATATATATATATATGCTATATATATAATAACATATATATACACATATATATGAGTTTACACATACACACATCTCTAGTAATTTCTATATTTTTCCTATCCATATATGTTAAAACCATTAGTTTATAGAAATACCTCTTGTTACAACATGACATGAAATGTTTTATTCTGGCTTTCCGCTTTCCCATACTTGAAGATAGTAAGAATCTTGCCTCCCATTATCCTTAGTCCTTTGTTTTTCTCAGCTTCTTGCATGTAGTTTTCTCAGTCCCTTGTATGTAATCTATCTCCAGGTCATGTGTGCTAACTCCTTAGGCCTGTGCCACTGCATCACTCTAGCTGAGACTTACCCTCCCCACCACATACAACCTACTGAGAGTTCCCCTATTCCATCCCCAGTAGGACTTAAACCAAGAGCTGTCCTTCTCCTGGCCCTGGTTGGCAATTTTGAGAGCTCTCTACTGGCCCAGCATGTGACTGACCCCAGCATCCATTGTCTGATTGTTTCCACTCAGCCCTGGTTGCATGTAAGCCAGGAGTTCCCTTTAGCTCCAGTGAACCATCCACCAAGAATTGAGAAGTCTCCCACTTCTTTATCCCATTTTCCATAGTCTCGGTGGCTTAGTGGTTAAGAGTTAACTCCCTAGCCTCCGAAGTGTACCAATGCATGCTGCTTGGGTACAGGACAGAGGTTTAATAATTGAAACTGATCAGTAAATTATTGATCAGGGAAGGGAGACTGATTATGGTTGAAGGTAATTATGACAGAGAAATGAAACTGGTTTATGCTTATATTCTGTGCTAGTCATTTGCCTGTTTGCTCTCAGATCTATTCCCCTGCTCTCTGGTATAGGCAACTACATATCCCAGGCTACCTTGCCAGTTGGCTTCCAACTAGTTTTGTCCACTGGGAGGCTTTACAGGAGGTTGGAGAGCAGGTAGAAGAAGCCAGGGTAACTTCATCTTTCCCTCTGCCTTGGGCAGTGTCTCCACCAGTGGCTATTTCTCCTCTATGACGCCAGTTTCTGTTAGACTTGCCATGGTTCTGCTTTCATCCGGTTGACCTACACTCCTGAGTTCCAATACCACCACCTTCTCCATTTGTTCTACTTGCCCCAAGAGTAGCAGTAGCCTCCTACTATTTCTAATTTCTTGATTACTACCTTTCTGGTTCTCAGTTCTTCCATATTCTGGGTAACCAATTCCCTGAATTAGAGTCCTTTTGCTTTAAACATCTAGAGTGATTTATATTTTCATAACTTAACCTTTAAAGTTGCCCAACAAGTTGATTCTCCTTAATATATTTGTAACAGAAGACTGGAACTACTGTAGGCAACTTTTTCCCATTTGGAGAGTTTGTCTGAGATTGTTGTGTTGTGTTTGTTGCTTAATTGTGTCTGACTCTTTGTGACCCCATGGACTGTAGCCCACCAGGCTCTTCTGTCCAAGGGATTTTCCAGGCACGAATACTGTAGTGGGTTGCCATTCCCTTCTCCAAGAGAGATTCCTGACCCAGGGATCGAACCCGGGTCTCCTACATTGCAGGCAGGTTCTTTACCGTCAGAGCCACCAGGGAAGCTATCTGAGATGGAAACCCACACAAAGAAGATGAAGCTGGAAGACATGAAGATCTTGGTGACTTTGAACAAGTTTTTGATCAACCATTACCTGGAGCTAGTAACCCCTGAACTTTCCAGTTACTTGAACCAATCAAACCATTTTTTTGTTTTAGTCACAGTTGTTACATTTCTGTTTAGGTATATTGACTGTCAGATTAATTACAAATTATAGGTCATTTCCTCTTTGATTCATACAGGTGACTCAGGTTCAATTTGAAAGACCGTATCCAGATGGAACATATTTCATTGTGTGATTTACTTATTTGCATTCCTAAAAGAGCAGATTTTCTTACAGCCTCACTTGTATATTGGTCTTTCTGTCTTTTTAATGTGTGATTCCCCTTTTCCTCTCTGAGCTGCCACATTCTGACAGGGTCTCATATATCCACTATATCAGTGGAAGGGACAAAATAAAAAATTTATATCATCCACATGACAGACCTGAAAAACTAGCCTCTCATTTAAATATTGCAAAAAATTGAGTTATATGCTACATAAGTGACAGGAGAATGGGGCTCTTAATCTATGTGAAAGGAAATTGGATTCAAGTTGTTTTATCTCTTGCAGATGTTCAACATTATTTTTGTCAGCTAGTAGTTAAGTTGAAGAGAGACATCTTTCTCAGAATAGAAACATGAAATAATAATGTCCTCCAGCATCATCTCATCATGTTAAGCCATGAGATGGATGATATCCCGATGTGAAAAGATGCAAATGATACTGAGTTTTGAAGTATTTGTTGGAGCAGAGGAGAGGCTGAAGTTTTGTTTTACAATATACTGCTTCTGCATGAAAAAGATAAGGAATTCCAGAGAAAATTTGTTAATAAAAAAAAGGCAGGGGTGTGGTAGGGGAGGGAATGTTTCCTAAATTTCCACAGTTTCCTAAGAGATTTGTTTTGGACAGGAATCCTGTAAAGATTTGGGTTTAAAACATTCCTGCAGAAAGTTGGCACTAGCATGGGTAAGGACTCAGTGTCCTTGGGGGCCAAGTCCAGAGTGTGTTGCTTAGATTTGTTCTGCTTTTATTCATGACGCAGGGACACGAGGCTTCCCAGGATGACTTGGTCTTGGGTGTGCCATGGCCTCTCACCTTTCCCCTCTTCAGCAAGTGCTCTGGTTTCTCTCTCCTGACATAGGTCTGTTTATCACCCTCTGCGGTTCTCAGTCCTTATACCTGAGTCATGACATGCCTTCTATCTACAAGCTCAGCCCTATCCTGAGTTAATCCAGACATGTCGGAAAGCTATCTTAGCAGCCCAGACCACTGAGGTCTGTGATGAGATGTGCTGCTTTGAGACACCCAGCTGGTGTGCTGGAGGGACGTTAGGGAGTGTCCCAGAATGGTGGCTTCCTGTAAAGAGTGAGTTTTCCTATCTGGTGTCTGAGTGTTCCTGACACTGTGATGCCTAAACTAGGACTGGAATCCTAGTCAACTAGGCTGGGCCATGAGGCCTCAGGGGAAAGTGACAGATTCTCCCTCTACCAGTCCCCATAGCTGTTCTCAGAGGACCAGACATGTTTCTGGGTTGATTTCTTCAGGCCCCAGGCTGCCTCGTTCAGCCTCCCCATGTTGCCCTGCTTCTCTCCAGCTTCTGTGTAGCTGATACGTCAGCATTTCACACATCTGTTTAATGGCTGTCCTGACACGTGCCTCAGGATTTTGGATCCTCCCTGGACTATACCTAAGCAATAGAACATAATTAAACCATGAAAGAATTACTTGATATTTTCGCCCTAACTCCTAGTATTTACTAACACATTTTTAAATGTTATTGTAGCTGGATTTGAGTTGCATATTATAAATGGCATTTTGAATAATAATAGCACAACAATTTAACTTATGTACAGATTCTGTGCTAAGAACTTCACATTCATTATTTAATTCAAATGTGCAGCAAGATATTTATTTCATCGTATTTCAGAGGAGGAAAAGAGTTCCTAAGAGGCTAATTTCTGTCATATCATATAGAAATGGAATTACAAACCATGTCTGCTTGATGTTAAAGTTAATGCTTTTAACCATGAAAATATCCTGACTCACACACTGGGCATGTGATTTATACCTTTTTAATAATAATTCATAGTTTGAAGGTGATCTCACTGAAGGTTAAAATAAATATGTTGCGTTTCTATTTTGTTTATAGGAAGAAATAGGGCAGGAAGTGGAAATGGGTACAAATGAAATTACTTATTTAAATTTTATCATACATTAGCATTTATAAATACCTAAAAAATGCAACAAGAACAGCTCATGTATTATCTACTGCATGTGTGCTCAGGAACACACCCCCATCTGCATATAGCATAGGTTTATTCTTACACATGCTATTTTTTAGGGATTAGTATATGCTGGGTGCTTTATAGAAATTACCCACTGTCTTAGACTCAAGTTTCCCAGAAGGTAGAGTCAAGCATAAGGCTAAGAATAAAGCACTGATCATTTATTTTGAGGCATAAACCCAGAACAGCAAAACTGATGAAAAAGGAAAGTGAGGCAAGAGTAGCTGTGAAGCAGTGCAGTTACTGCACTGACTAGGGCTTCGTAAGAAGTATAGAGGACCAGGCCAGCCATTCAGCAAGCGTGTCTGCATAACAGTGTGGGGCTTTTTTGGAAAGACCCTGTAAAGAAATCTCATCTCGAAGCAGTTTATTGAAGAACAGAAAGTGGGGCAGTTTACTTTCTGGTATCTCTCCTATCTCTGTTTTTCCACTGGTGAAAATTTGTCCAGTTCAGAGTTAATTTTGTCATACTTCAGTAGTTGCCAGAGGGCAGCATCCCAGATCCTGGGGGGTGTTGTGTTTCATTCAAATATTGAAATGGCAAGAAGACTGAGCAACTCTGGGCACATGAGTGGTCGGTCCAGCAGTGTATAGGTAGCCGAGGAGGAAGCTCTCCCAGGCCAAGAAAATGGGTGGTCCTCCATGGAAACAAAAGGCAGACCTGTCTAATGAGGAACATAACCTTTATGGTTGATGTATCTGCTTATAATTCACAGCAACCCTGAGAGGTATTATTATATTTCTTACTTTAAAGCAGAGGAAGCAAGCTAATTTGCCCTGGATCGCAAAACAGTGAGCAGTCAAGCCAGAATTGGAATTCAGATCAGTTTACTTTCAAATTTTATGCTCTGTCCAGTATGTTACTTATATTTTGCTGCATGAATTAATTTGATTAAAATATGATAACAATAATACAAAGTCCTTGTGAAAAATACTGAAAATGAACAAAATAATCATTCATAATCTATAGACTCAAAAATAATCCTTTAAAAATCTTTTTAGCTTTTTCAACTGTTTTTATCTTTTCAGTTCAGTTCAGTCGCTCAGTTGTGTCTGACTCTTTGCGACCCCGTAGACTGCAGCACACCAGGCTTCCCTGTCCATCAGCAATTCCCAGAGCATGCTCAAACTCATGTCCATCAAATTGCTGATGCCATCCAACCATCTCATCCTCTGTCATCCCTTTCTCCTCCTGCCTTCATTATTTCCCAGCATCAGGGTCTTTTCTTTCTTTGCATCAGGTGGCCAAAGTATTGGAGTTTCAGCTTCCCCATCAGTCCTTCCAATGAATATTCAGGACTGATTTCCTTTAGGATTGACTGATTGGATCTCCTTGCAGTCCAAGGGACTCTCAAGAGTCTTCTCCAACACCACAGGTCAAAAGCATAAATTCTTTGGAGCTCAGCTTTCTTTATGGTTCAACTCTCACATCCATACATGACTACTGGAAAAACCATAGCTTTGACTAGACGGACCTTTGTTGGTAAAATAATGTCTCTGCTTTTTAATATGCTGTCCAGGTTGGTCATAGCTTTTCTTCCAAGGAGCAAGCGTCTTTTATTTCATGGCTTCAGTCACCATCTGCAGTGACTTTGGAGCCCAGAAAAATAGTCTGTCACTGTTTCCATTGTTTCCCCATCTATTTGCCATGTAGTGATGGGACCGGATGCCATGATCTTAGTTTTCTGAATGTTGAGTTTTAAGCCAACTTTTTCACTTTCAACAAGAGACTCTTTAGTTCTTCACTTTCTGCATTAAGGATGGTGTCATCTGCGTATCTGAGGTTATTGATATTTTCCCCAGAAGTCTTGATTCCGGATTGTGCTTCATCCAGCCCAACATTTCTCATGATGTACTCTGCATATAGGTTAAATAAGGGTGAAATATATATAGCCTTGACATACTCCTTTCTCAATTTGGAACCAGTCTGTTGTTACATGTACAGTTCTAACTGTTGCTTCTTGACCTGGTTACAGATTTCTTAGGAGGCGGGTAAGGTGGTGTGGTATTCCCATCTCTTTAAGAACTTTTCAGTTTGTTGTGATCCACACAGTCCAAGGCTTTGGCATAGTCAATAAAGCAGAAGTAGATGTTTTTCTGAAACTCTCTTGTTTTCTTGATGATCCAACAGATGTTGACAATTTGATCTCTGGTTCTTCTGCCTTTTCTAAATCCAGCTTGAACATCTGGAAGTTCTTGATTCAAGTACTGTTGAAGCCTAGCTTGGAGAATTTTGAGCATTACTTTACTAGCATGTGAGATGAGTGCAACTGTGCAGTAGTTTGAACATTCAAACATTCAAAAGTTTTTATCGTTTAGTTTTTCTGTATTTTTACTCAGTTGAGATGATACAAATAGTTTAGGCTCTGGTCATTGATCAATATACCAATATATCAATATATCCTTTGTCAATAGTAACTATTATGATTCCATAAAAGTACCCGGTTATAGCATTATGTGCTTTGGAAGAAGTAGGTCTATGATCCATTGTCTGCCTTTACTGGGGAAAAGGAGTATTTTCCTAACTAAGAAGGATAGTAAGTCAACTAGTCTAATCTTGTAAGTGCTAACTTAAAGACAAATTTGCCAATGACAAACCTCCCAACAAACTAAACGATTTTGTGGACAGATGACTCCTTATCCATGGAATGCTTTTAGTAGAATGAACTTTGTGTTTAAGATTTCTTTGGTAAACAAATCTGGAATCTTCAGATTTATGGGACATGGATTCTGGAAAATGTCATGTAAACTATGTAGGTATCTGAGTAGAAAATGGAAATGTTTCAGATGTTTCCTGAACTAAGGAGCTCCCTCTGGGTAGTAAGGTGGCTGCATACCTTTGCAGAGACCTCATCTATGATTTTGGACCAGAGTGCTCCTAACACAGAAGGAATACAGGGAATTGTGTGAGGGGTTGTGAACCTCTCCCCATTGGACCTGTGCCTCTTCATTACTTACACGTTTGAAATTATTAGTAAAGCTTGGTAATGGCTAAGATTGTCTTACGTGTGAGCCATATTTAACAGCAGATTTTTTGTTGTGTCTTGTGCTATCTCAATTCATAACTATGTCCTCACTAATGACATTTTAACCATATAATTGTTTTTCAGTTGTTAAGTTGTGTCTGATTCTTTGATGCCCCATGGACTACAGCATGCCAGGCTTCCCTGTCCTTCACCATCTCCCAGAGTTTGCTCAAACTCATGTCCATTGTGTCTGTGATGCCATCCAACCATCTCATCCTCTGCCACCCCCTTCTCTTCCTGCCTTAAATCTTTCCCAGAATCAAGGCCTTTTTCAGTGAGTCAGCTCTTCACATCAGATGGCCCAAGTATTGGAGCTTCGGCATCAGCCCTTCCAATGAATTTTCAGGGTTGATTTCCTTTAGAATTGACTGGTTTGATCTCCTTGCTGTCCAAGGGACTCTCAAGAGTCTTTTCCAACACCACAATTCAAAAGCATCAATTCTTTGGCATTCAGCCCTCTTTAGGGTCCAACTCCCCACATATATACATGACCACTGGAAGACCACAGCTTTGACTATATGGATCTTTGTGAGCAAAGTGATGTCTCTGTTTTTTTGTTTTTTTTTTTTAAACACTGTCTAGGTTTGTTATGACTTTCCTTCCAAGGAGCTAGAGTCTTTTAATTTCATGGCTGCAGTCACCATCCACAGTGGTTTTGGAGTCCAAGAAAAGAAACTTCTACTTTTTTCTCTTTCTATTTGCTGTGAAATGATATGACCAGATGCCATGATCTTAGTTTTTTGAATGTTGAGCTTTCAGCCAGCTTTTTCACTCTTCCTCTTTCACCCTCATCCAGAGGCTCTTTAGTTCCTCTTCACTTTCTTCCATTAGAATGGTATCATCTGCTTATCTGAGATTGTTGATATTTCTCCTGGTAATCTTGATTCCAGCTTGTGATTCATCCAGCCCAGCATTTCCCATGATGTACTCTGCATATAAGTTAAATAAGCAGGGTAACAGTATATAGCCTTAACGTATTCCTTTCCCAATTTGGAACCAGTTCATCATTCCATGTAAGGTTCTAACTGTTGCTTCTTGACCCACATACAGGTTTCTTAGGAGGCAGGTAAGGTGGTCTGATAGTCCTATTTCTTTAAGAATTTTCCACAGTTTGTTGTGATCCACAGAGTCAAAGGCTTTTGCATAGTCAGTGAAGCAGATGTATGTGTTTTTCTGGAATTCCCTCATTTTCTCAATGATCCAACAGATGTTGGCAATTTGATCTCTGGTTTCTCTGCTTTTTCTAAATCCAGCCTGTATATCTGGAAGTTCTCAGTTTTGCTGAAGGCAAGGTTAAAGGATTTTAAGCATAACCTTACTAGCATGTGAAATGAGAGCAATTTTACTGTAGTTTGAAAATTCTTTGGCATTGCCTTTCTTTGGGATTGAAATGGAAACTGACATTTTCCTGTCCTGTGGCCACTGCTGAATTTTCCAAATTTTCTGACATATTGAATGCAGCCCTTTAACAGCATCATCTTTTAGGATTTGAAATAGGACAGCTGGAATTCCGTCACCTCCATTAGTTTTGTTTGTAGTGATGCTTCCTAAGGCCCACTTGACTTCACACTTCAGGATGTCTGGTTTTAGCTGAGTGACCACAGCATTGTGGATATCCGGGTCATTAAGACCTTTTTGTATAGTTCTTCTGTGTTTCTATTTATTTAATTTACTTATTGTTGGCTGTGCTATTTTGGCTATTCATTTATTTATTTTTACTTATTTATTTATATCCTGGTCGTTAAGGCCTTTTTGATTAGTTTCGCTGTGTTTCTTTTTTTTTTTTTTTTTAGTGTTTTTTAATTTTTTTTTTTAATTTTTTTGTTAGTTGGAGGCTAATTACTTCACAACATTTCAGTGGGTTTTGTCATACATTGTGTTTCTTTTTATTTTATTTATTTGTATTACTTGTTGCTTTGTGTGCACTTTCTCTAGTTGCAGTGAGCAGGGTCTGCTCCTCATTGCGGTACGCAGGCTCCTCACCGTGGTGGCTTCTCTTGTTGCAGAGCGTGGGCTCTAGGTGTGTGAGCTTCAGTAGTTGTAGCACGTGGGCTCAGTAGTTGTGGCCCATGGGCTCTAGAGCTCGGGCTTAATAGTTGCAGTGCACAGGCCCAGTTGCCCTGTGGCATGTGGGATCCTCCTGTACCAGGAATCAAACCCATGTCCCTTGCATTGTCAGATCACTGGACCACCAGGGAAGTCCCTAGTGTTTTGTAACTTTAAATAATACTGAAATACACAACTCTGATCAAATCATTATATATGTTTTTTATGGACTTCCCTGGTAGCTCAGCTGGTAAAGAATCTGCCTGCAGTGCAGGAGACCCTGGTTTGATTCCTGGGTCAGGAAGATCCTCTGGAGAAGGGACAGGCTACCCACTCCAGTATTCTTATGCTTCCCTGGTGGCTCAGCTGGTAAAGAATCTGCCCACAATGCGGCAGACCTGGGTTTTACCCCTGGGTCGGGAAGACCCCATGGAGAAGGGAATGGCTACCCACTCCAGTATTCTGGCCTGTAGAATTCCATGGACTGGGAGCTTCAGTAGCTGTAGCACATGGGCTCAGTAGTTGTAGCCGGTGGGCTCTAGAGCTGGAGCTTAATAGTTGCAGTGCACAGACCCAGTTGCTCTGTGTCATGTGGGATCCTCCTGTACCAGGGATCAAACCCACATCCCTTACATTGGCAGGTAGATTCCTAATCACTGGACCACCAGAGAAGTCCTTAATGTTTTGTCACTTTTGGTAATTTTAAATACTACTGAAATACACAACTCTGATCAAATAATTATATATGTTTTGTATAGTTTCTTTTGAACGACTCCAAGAGAAGGAGTTTGTGATAATCTATTGCTTTGCTTCTTGTTCTTGCTATTTCAAGGAGAAAGAGGAGGGTCAAGAGGAAAAGAGGAAAAAAAGGAGAAAGAAGTAAGGAAAAGAGGAAAAAAGGGAGAAAGTAGTAAAGATAGAAGGAATTATCATTAGACTCTCCTATAAGCCTGGGATCTGTCTTCACTCTTGAATAATCATTCCTGCTGAAATCCTTCCACTCCTAGTTTTTGCTTCCAAATCCCATTCCTGCTCCATACCCTGAAATCCTGCAGGGCCCAACTAAGCTCTGCTTGATTCTTCTTATAATGATTACCCCTGACACAGCTACTGGGGGTCTTTCCAGGTGGCTCAGTGGTAAGGAGTCCACCTGCCAATGCAGGAGATGCAGGTTCAATCCCTGGGTCGGGAAGATCCCCTGGAAAAGGAAATGACAACCAGCTCCAGTATTCTTGCCTGGAAAATCTCATGGACAGAGGAGCCTGGTGGGCTACAGTCCACGGGGTTGCAAAGAGTTGGACACAACTTAGCTACTAAACAACAGGAGTAACTGGAGAAACCTCAAGCAGCTTGGTGTTTGAGCAGGGGAGATACATTTCTGGCATTCCAAGTTGGAGCTAGTGGTTTTATGGCACATCTAGGGCTTCTCTGCTGGCTCAGATGGTAAAGAATCCGCTTGCAATACATGAGACCTGGGTTTGATCCCTGAGTTGGGAAGATACCCTGTAGAAGGGCATGGCAACCCACCCAAATATTCTTGCCTGGAGAATCCCATGGACAGAGGAGCCTTCTGGGCTACAGTCCATGGGCTCTCAAAGAGTTGGACGTGATTGAGCGACTAAGCACATAGTACAGGGTTCTTAATCCAGAGAGAATTTGGTGGGGGAGAGGTTCAGTGAGTTTGGAGGGGAAAGTTATACCTTTAATTCACAAAAAGCTCTGCTTCTCTAAAAGATAGCTGACTGAAGCAAGTTGCAGTGGTGTGAGCTTTCCCATATTAAGAATTGTGTAGGGGCTTCTCTGCTAATTTGCTTTTCCTATCATTTAGTTCCTTGCTTCCTTTGTTTTCCCCATTTTCCTCTGGGGAGGAGTAGCGTCTGATGTAGTAGAATACGAGGCTGGGGATCAGTTAGTCCAGGTACCGACCTGTGCTCTGGGTGTTGGTAAATTGAAGTGTTGCACTCAGTGGTCTTCATACCTTCCACTTTGCCTTCTAGAAATGTTTGAATGTTAGATGAAGAAGTGCCATTAAATAAATGAAATTTCATTTCTAGAAAAAAATTCTAATACGTCCTCCCACCCCTTCAATTTTGATGCATTGATGAATAGAAAACTGCCCATGGAAGGCTTTGCATATAATCCTTCCTCTTTCATGCCCCTGACCTTTCTAGAGTGTACTTCAAGGAAGTACAAGCTGGTCTTGGAAAAATCCTACCTAGCCAGTTTCTTACAAATGAGGGGAAGTCAGAGGTATGGGTGCAGAGGGAGACCTGGGGAATGTTTTGAACTGAGATGGCTAATATTAAGCAACAAGAAACCCCTCATGTAGCCTGCAGGGGGTTCTGTGTGGTTGCCCTTTAAGCTGGGCACCGGGCTCCTGCTCTCCTCCCAGCTTAGACATGCTGGCTGAGCAGTACTGTGGGCAGACAGAAAGTGATAGCCCTTCCTAAAAATTTCTCAGTGTAATTCTTTGATTTCACACTTTCTTATTCTTAACAAAGAGGACTTAAAACATTAGGTGAAGATAGTTTAATATATTACTGAGATATGTTAGGGATGGGGAGGGACCATTAAAACTTGTAGGCCAAAGTCATTGTTTTCACTGGCTTCATTCTCCTGTGTTATTGTCCTTGACTTTAGGGTGTATGTGTGTGTAGGGTGTGTGTGTGTGTGTGAGTGTGTGTGTGTGTGCGCGCACGCGTTTGTGTGTGTTGCTCAGTCGTGTCCAGCTCTTTGCAACCCCATGGTCTTACTCACTCACAAAGAGAGTTCTCAGTAGTCTCTTTAAAACCCTTGATGAGTGCTCTAGCCTCCAAGTTGAGGGAATATCCCAAGAGTGAGGTAAAGAGCACTGCCCACAGGAGTTCCAGCTGCCCTAAATCTAAGGGGAGAAGTGTCCCAAGACACGGGAAATAAAGATTGACTGTAAGAATGTGACTTGGACCACATGTTTTCAGCAAAATGACACGTGATATTTTAAAATCTCAAGACCAGTGAACCATTCAAAGAGTCAAGGTTAATCAGAATAGAGCCCTATGGATAGATTCTGTTAAAATAATAACAATAAATTGGGAATGTAGAAACAATTTTTAAAAAAATGATGTAAAATATATACCACAGAGAAATTGTCTTTAGAACAATAGAAAGAATACACAGAAATTGTTCCTAGGGTCTCAAAGAGGTAAACCCTAACAAAAGTTACAGTCAGAGAAAAAAGTCTCAAAGAAGCAATAGAAAAGTTCACAGAAAAATTAAAAGGCAGTAGGAAAAGATGGGAAATGAACTAAAGAAATAGAAAAGGAAAAATAACACAGAGAGAATAAATGTTACTGAAAACATATGTATAGTGGCAGGTTTGACAACATCACCTAAAATGAAATGGTAATGAACAAAAGACATAAAAGAGATTTTAGACAAGGTTCTGGATATAAAAGTAAAATAAAGGTGATCCTATGTATACTAATTGACACTTTGAGAGAGAGAACAGAACAGATGGAACAGAAATGATTTCAATAATATAAAAGTTTCCTTCAGTAAAAGCCTGAATCAGCACATTGAAGCACGATCCAGTAAAGATTGGCACAATACAACCAATACCCAGCCATATCCTTAAAATGTTACTGAATACAAGATAAAGGAAGATTTATATGGGCGTGAAGAAAAGAAATTAAGTCACAAAGAAGGGAAAAGTCTGGCTGACTTCAGACTTCTTCATAGCAAGATTCAATGCCAAAAGATGTTGAGGGAATGCCAACAAAATGTTACTCAATAATTAACCATGCAAGTTCAAGTCTAAAGGCAACAGATAATCTCAATAATGCAAGTAGTTAGGCAATACAGTAGATAGGAGTCCTTGGGAAAAATAAGCTTAGTGGATCAGGAGATGAGTCACAATAAATGTAGCCATTTTATTGAATAAGTTGAATTAAATATTCAAATATAAAATCTTTACATTCTCCCCCGTCTTTAGACTGTCCTAGTCAAATATTCCTTTCTTGTTCTTTAAGCAATCTATTGGTCTGATCCCATCACTTTTCTGGTATTTTCAATTATTCAAAATCCAGCAAATCTTCTATCTCATATACAATTTAACTCTTATTTTCTTTCCAAGGTTGGGCACCTATGGCAGATGATGGGTACCAAAATATGTCTGTTTGGCGTATGAATTATTTTGAGTTAACTGCCAACCGAGAACCAGCAGATGTAGGAAAAAGCTCTTTACCTCCCTCCCCTAAAAATAGAGCACAAATTTTCCCTTTTGTAGAGGAAATTTACATTTGTAGAAAGTCTCTGTACCAGGAAGAGATGTACTCCCAGAAACAACATTTACCACCTGAGAGGATCTTAACTGCATAACAACACAGCCCTTATTTCTTACTCCTATAACCACTCTCCTCCACCCCAGAGGCTTAACCCCCCTTTCCTTTGTGTAGTCTAGGATGGTATATGTCATAATCATTTAGCCATTTCCTTGAGCCACATTATACTTTTTGAACTCCTGCACATAGTACATAATTAAAACTGTTTTTTCCTCTTCTTATTCTGTCTTTTATCAGTTTTATTCAGGGTTTCAGCCATTGAACCTAAGAGGGAGGAGGGAAAATAACTTTTCCTCCCCTACACAGAGACTCTTCTTCCTTCTCTCATCTCCTCTCCTTACCCTCTCTTTTGTCTGAGTCCTCTTCTCCTCTCGTGTGTTGTGGTGAGAAGGAGAGATGGGAGAGAATGGGTGAACATCACTTAGCGCCTTTGGGTGCTCTTTAGGTTTTTATTGCCTCTGATTCTATGTGAGAGGTCCAGATGCTGTTGCTTTCCAAAGGTGAATCAGGAGGGAAGGGGGCAGGGCACCACCTTCAAAAGAATGACGTGCCATTGTCATGGATGGGCTGGCATCTCCTCCCTCCTTTGGAAAGTATGAAAGTGAAAGTGTTAGTCACTCAGTTGTGTCCGACTCTTTTGTGACCCCATGGACTGTGGCCCACCAGGCTCCTCTGTCCATGGGATTTCCCTGGCAAGAATGCTGGAGTGGGTTGCCATTCCCCTTTCCAGGGGATCTGCCTGACCCAGGGGTCGAATCTGAGTCTCCTTCATTGCAGGGAGATTCTCCACTGTCTGAGGCACCAGGGAAGCCCAGGCCTCTCCCAGATTCTCCAGGTTAGTTGGTTAGTTTTCAGTGGAAGTGGCAGTGGCAGCACTGTGTTCCTTCTCGGGACCTTCTGGTGTGAGACAGTTCATGATGGTGGTTATTATGGTGCCTGGCAGAGCTGGGTGGTTTTGTGCAATGGTTCCCTAACCAAATGTAACTGTTTTAAACCTTGAAAACATAGAAATAATGGTTAACCAGTGTTGGGAGATAGAAGGAGGAAATGTGGAAGGGATTAAAAGTGTCAAATTTTGTCATCTTTCATGTGAAGGGATAAATAGATATTGTTCAACATTGTATGGTATGGTTAAAAATTATGATTTTCCTCTATAATTCTATATATTTTTTAAACCTTGGAGTAGTAGTTCTCACCTAGAAGCGATTTTGACCCACCTTTTCGGGGGCATTTGGCTCTGTCTGGAGACAGTTTTGGTTGTCTCACTGCAGGGAGGAGGGGGTTTCTACTGGTCTTGTGAGTACAGGCGAGGGATGCATCTAAAAATCCTACGAAGGGATTAACAGCCCCCCAAAGTGATATGAAAATTACTTGAAACCGAAAACATCTGAGCAGCTGCAAGAAGAAACATTCCCTAAACTTAAGCAGAGCCTCCTGAAAATACTGCCGTCAGTCCTTTTCTGAGGGAGTTTCCTCCTGAGGGGAGGTGACAGGGGAAGACTGACTCTTAGCACCAGCTGCCCATTAGCATCAAAAAGCCCAGTAGGATTGTTTTGGGGTGAAATGTCCTATAGATATCAATTAGGTCTAGCTGGTCCATTGTGTCATTTAAGGTTTGTGTTTCCTTGTTAATTTTCTGTTTAGTTGATCTATCCATAGTTGTGAGTGGGGTATTAAAGTCTCCCACTATTATTGTGTTACTATTAATTTCCTCTTTCATACTCGTTAGTGTTTGCCGTACATATTGCGGTGCTCCTATGTTGGGTGCATATATATTTATAATTGTTATATCTTCTTCTTGGATTGATCCTTTGATCATTATATAGTGTCCTTCTTTGTCTCTTTTCACATCCTTTATTTGAAAGTCTATTTTATCTGATATGAGTATTGCGACTCCTGCTTTCTTTTGGTCTCCGTTTGCATGAAATATTTTTTTCCAGCCCTTCACTTTTAGTCTGTATGTGTCTCTTGTTTTGAGGTGAGTCTCTTGTAGACAGCATATATAGGGGTCTTGTTTTTGTATCCATTCAGCCAATCTTTGTCTTTTGGTTGGGGCATTCAACCCATTTACATTTAGGGTAATTATTGATAGGTGTGGTCCCGTTGCCATTAACTTTGTTGTTTTGGGTTCACGTTTATACAACCTTTCTGCATTTCCTGTCTAGAGAAGATCCTTTAGCATTTGTTGAAGAGCTGGTTTGGTGGTGCTGAATTCTCTCAGCTTTTGCTTATCTGTAAAGCTTTTGAATTCTCCTTCATATCTGAATGAGATCCTTGCTGGATACAGTAATCTAGGTTGTAGGTTATTCTCTTTCATTACTTTCAGTACATCCTGCCATTCCCTTCTGGCCTGGAGGGTTTCTATTGATAGATCAGCTGTTATCCTTATGGGAATCCCTTTGTGTTGTTATTTGTTGTTTCTCCCTTGCTGCTTTTAATATTTGTTCTTTGTGTTTGATCTTTGTTAATTTGATTAATATGTGTCTTGGGGTGTTTCGCCTTGGGTTTATCCTGTTTGGGACTCTCTGGGTTTCTTGGACTTGGGTGGCTATTTCCTTCCCCATTTTAGGGAAGTTTTCAGCTATTATCTCCTCGAGTATTTTCTCATGGCCTTTCTTTTTGTCTTCTTCTTCTGGGACTCCTATGATTCGAATGTTGGGGCGTTTCACATTGTCCCAGAGGTCCCTGAGGTTGTCCTCATTTCTTTTGATCCTTTTTTCTTTTTTCCTCTCTGCTTCATTTATTTCCACCATTTTATCTTCTATCTGTTTATAATAGCCAGGACATGGAGACAACCTAGATGCCCATCAGCAGATGAGTGGATAAGGAAGCTGTGGTACATATACACCATGGAATATTACTCAGCCGTTAAAAAAGAATTCATTTGAATCAGTTCTAATGAGATGGATGAAACTGGAGCCCCTTATACAGAGTGAAGTAAGCCAGAAAGATAAAGAACATTACAGCATACTAACACATATATATGGAATTTAGAAAGATGGTAACGATAACCCTATATGCAAAACGGAAAAAGAGACACAGAAATACAGAACAGACTTTTGAACTCTGTGGGAGAATGTGAGGGTGGGATATTTCAAAAGAACAGCATGTATACTATCTATGGTGAAACAGATCACCAGCCCAGGTGGGATGCATGAGACAAGTGCTCGGGCCTGGTGCACTGGGAAGACCCAGAGGAATCGGGTGGAGAGGGAGGTGGGAGGGGGGATCGGGATGGGGAATACGTGTAAATCTATGGCTGATTCATATCAATGTATGACAAAAAAATAAATAAATAAATAAATAAAAATTAAAAAAAAAAATAAAAAAAAAATAAATTTTTCAAAATGAACATATTATGGATCAGAATATATGTTGCACATGACCTAAATAAAAATGACTTCAAAGAAATTAAAAAAAAAAAAAAAGCCCAGTAGGCTCTTTCGTACTTTCCCATTAATGCCCAACCTCCTCTTTTTAAAGTTAGTACATAAACCTTTATCTCTGGCTCTTCAGTGCGTTCATTCCTGAGTGCTCCCAAGTGCATGTATGAATAAACCCCTACTTTTTTCTAGTTAATATGTCTGTTGTCAGTTTATTTGCAGGACCCCTAACATGTGATGGATAGGGAGGCCTGGCATGCTGCAATTCATGGGGTTGCAGAGTCAGACACGACTGAGTGACTGAACTGAACTGAACTGAACATTTGGACCTAAGTGGATAAAATTTTCAATACCTACCATCCTCAACCCCCCATAGCAAACAGACATATTTTAAATATGAAAATCATTTTAGAGGGGAGAAGAGTTTTTCTGAACTTCAGTAATTTATTCCAAATAACTGCAGAATTTTTTTTTTTTTTGTAAAAGTGAAATAAAACCCAGCACAAAAATATATAGCCCTTATACCATGATCTTGATTTTGTAGAATTATGCCAATTTTTTCTAACTATACATGTATATACAGAGATGTTGCGAAAGGTGTTAGAAGGAAAAATGATGGATATTTACAGGTAGTAGAATTTGGAGTGATTGTTTCTTTCTCTTTGCCATCCCCCCCTCCTTGATCACTTAAAGCTTATTTTTCAATACTGATGAATATAATGTTTAGAAATGCAGTGGATTTTTTATTCTTTCTTACAGGAAAAGCAACGTCAACTATAAAAAAACCTTTTCAGTGGATCCCTTTGTGGATCAGGAGAAAAATCCAGCTTATTTCCTCTATTCCTTGTTCACACTGAAACAGAATGACATAGATATCAGTTACCAGGCCAACACTGCCTGCGTCTGCACGGTTGAAGAAGATCTTGGGGGCTGCTTGAAATGAGTTCTCTGTGCTGAACAGGTCAGGTAAGTCTTACTTTAACCTCATTACTCTTGCTCTCCTCCATCTTCAAGAGCAAAATCATGTATGTGTTCATTAATAAAACTTCTCTTCCGCGTCTCCTGCTCTTCAGGTGAGGCTCTGCCTGTGCCCAGGGCGCTGCCTCGCGTCCTCTTCATTCCGCCGGCTCTGATCTGTCCTTTGCACATGCGGTGGAGACACACACCGTGGTGTGGAGGGGCTGGCGAGGCCTCTTGCACCGTTGCTGCCCTCTTTCATGAAGGAACAAAGTTCTTTCATCTCTTACTTGCACATAAGTTGCAAAAATTATTTTATTTCTTAAAAATCTCCTTGAATAAGTTCCGCCAAGTACCTGAAACAATAGCCCCTTTTCACTTTGAAAAGCGCGAAAAAATAAATCTCCTTTCTTTATGGGTATCAAAGCCAAGCATATGTGCTCTATTTGGAGAATGCCAACGCCTCAAGCTGCAGCATTTCTTTCACCAGCTCTCAGCAAGTGGCCATTTAGGCTTAATTGCTCCTCACAGCATAGTCCAATTAAGAACGGGCATCAGCAGGGTGAGGGCTATTTGTTAATCCATAAAAGGTAGGAGAGACAGTGCTTGTTTTGCCTGCGGTTTTTATTCACATGTTTGGGTGAAAATCTAAACAGCTGGAACTCTCTGCAAGTGATATGTGTGTATTTAATCTGTTGGCTATGGGCAAGACAAGTGTATGAATGAATATTACACAAAAGCCAAACTTTTTCTCCCATACAAAGGAGAACTTTGTCAAGATATTGTTGAACCTACCGAAGCATGATACTAAAATTGCAGTGGGAAGCGGGGAGGGCAGAGCCAGGTCAAAGGGGAAAACCTCTGAGGGGTTTCTCTGCAACCTGAAGATGGCTTTAGTTCCCCAGAAGAGCAAGTTCCCTGTTAAAGCGCACAGTTCTATCAGCACAAACTGTGGGCTTTTATTGTTGTTTAGATTTTTTTTTGAGTTTTTATTTTTTGAGAAGTTGACTTCTGTACATAGTTTTGATGTGGTACAAGGAGAACTGCCATTCTACATTGTGGGAGGGGGACAGGATAAACTAACAAGAAATTGGAAGTATGGGAGTGACAGAGTGCCTCTTGTGATACGATGAAAATAGGCAAACATAGCTATGAAGTATTCTCAGCTAGCTCAAAGGTTTCCACATTTCCTTCTGTAGGAAGCAGAATCTGATGAGCACCAGACAGTCTGGGGGCCACTTACTGGTTTCTTACAAGTCTAGAGGCTTCGATTTTCAGAGAAGGGGAAAGTAGAAAACACAGCTGAGTGACCTGCTGGGTTAGGCTGCTCATGAAACCCTGGGATCAGGTGACAAGATATGTTGTCTAGAAAAATCAGGCTTCAGTAGCAGGGGGATTTGGGAAGATAGGAAGAAGGATATTAAATACTGTTGCCTTCTCAGAGCAGAGTGAGATTAGATATCAAATATCTTCTGTGATTTTTTGTTTGTTTGTTTGCCTGTGCTGAGTGGCTTGCAGGATCTTAGTTCCCCAATTAGGGATTGAACTTGGGCCCCAACAGTGAAAGCCCTGAGTCTTAACCACTGGGCCATCAGAGAATTTCCTCCTCCATGATTTATATATTGGTTGGGCTTTGAAGACAGGCAGAGCCATCTGTCCATTTTCTTGTTTCTTCTTCCCAAGTTTCTAACTTTCTAACCCCTGGACATCTGGGGATTCTGCTCCAGCTAAAGCGTCTCTGGCCTCCTTGACCTTCCCTCCACCAACACAGAGAGGGAAGGAAGACCTGAGCAATTGTTCATGAACCTGGTCTGCTCAGTCAACCTGACATAGCTAGGGCTGGAGACGGTTTTGTTCTTCAGCTAAATGAAAGCCTATTTTTTCCCCCTTTGGCTTTGTGTGTGTGTATTTTAATCACATTGCCAATTGTTAATGTCCTCTGATGAGTGAAACTTTCACTGATTTTCGGGCTGTGCGTACGAGTGTACGTGCTCAGTGGTGTCCGACTCTTTGCGACCCCATGGACTGTAGCCTGCCAGGCTCCTCTGTCGATGGGATTTTTCAGGCAAGAATAGACTGGAGTGGGTTGCCATTTCCTACTCCAGGGGATCTTCCCAACCTAGGGATCAAACCTGAGTCTTCTGCTTTAGCAGGCAGATTCTTTACCACTGTGCCACCTGGGAAGCCTGTTAGGGCAGTACTTACTGTCAAATTAATGATTCTCCTCTGGAAAATGCCCACACCCACCTGCCTCTCAGTCTGAATCCTGGTGGGATGCTGGCTGCAGGTAATGATATTTACCCGGCTCATTGAAATGTCACACTTAGGACTGAACCCTGTAAATTATTATTGTGCTCATGTTATATTGTAAAGATAAAGGTCAGATCAGAGCTCAGATTTATTCACACCCATGATGCATTTCTGAGTGTTAGGAGAAAAATAAACTGTTGGGTCTTTCCTTTAAAAGTACATACAAGTGAAAGTGAGCTTTTTTTTTCCCCCAAAGGAAAAGATATAACCACAGAACCAGGAGGTTTTTGGAATAAATACAAGAGAAGGAGAATTTGGCTCATCTAAGCTCTATAAATACTACCTCCAATTTTCTGCACATTTTCTGACAGTCCTTTAAAAATAACTGGACAAGGTCAGGGACAAGTTCAGGAAGACGAAGGGAACTGCTGAGAACTGATCCTCACTAGTGCCTGAGTAGGTTGCCTCCTCTCTTGCAGGACTGAGATGGCCCTCTGGTTTTTTAGGGACAGTTGTTTGGTGGCCAGAAAGCCCATCATTAGAGCTGGGCAACTTTGTGCCCAGTGAGTCACAAATCACATGGCTGGCTGTTTCCCTTGAACCGTACAGTTCCAAGAGCAGGATTGCTAACCCGAGAGCCCTAACCCCGGGGAGGCTGGCAGTAAGGAGGGAATGGAGACGCATGGGGGGAGGTCTTCAGTGTGGGCTGAGAGTCAGCACTGAGCAGTGGGAAATGCCCCTTGCTGTGTCTTTGCCACATTAGCTCTTTCAATAAATTATGGTCTGAGTGTTAGCCATCAAGGCAACAGTTCTTGGCACTTAACAGAAAGCCCCAGAGCAGCTACATCAAATGGCTTTTCTTCCATAAAATTTGACTTCTGAGCTTTGAAAGCTACTGGGCTCCCTGATCCTCCCCCCTCCCCATTTTTCTTACTAACTTATGCTTTTAAGAGTTAGCTCTGAAAAAAAAAAAAAAAAGAGTTAGCTCTAATTGGAGAGTAATATCTGAAGGGGTTTAATCATCCAAACTCTTTAAACTAGAATGAGTGGATAATCTTTTACTTGCTCTCATTTCTGTGATTCCTCCTCCTCCTTTTTCTTACATTTCTCAGTTCAATATTAGTGCCTTTATTTTGATATTCTCCATCTTTGTATGTTCTCTTAAAGATTTTTATTCTCTATTAATTCATTCATAAAAAATACCACTGCAAACTCTAAGCGCTTACTATGTGGTTGGCACCATATTGGGTATAGCAAAGGAGTAGTTTGTGTTTGATAATGTTTGAGGCCTTTGCTAATTTTTGTTGTTTTAGTATAAAGAATAAAAAATGTAATCATGTTTTAAAGACTTTAAAAATCACAATATCTAGGGAAAGATAAATACATGTTAAGGTCTACTCTATACTGTTATACCCAGTATAAAATGTTACCTTTTTCACTTTCATATTTAATTTTAGTGTTTCTTGATCATCCTTCCCAACATTTATTTATCACTCCTTTCCCCCAAAAAGAGAGAAAAGTATCTGTCTGGATTCATGTCAATGTGTGGCAAAACCAATACAATATTGTAAAGGAATTAGCCTCCAAAAAATAAATAAATAATAAAAAAATAATAAATAAAATGGATAACTGAGAAAAAAAAGACCCCATCATTACTTTTTCTTTGATCCTACTTAAAAAAAAACCCAAAACATTAGTTTGAAAACAATAATTGCTTCTGCTAACAAATTTCTGTTTTTTTTCTTTTTTGCCTGAAAAAAAAAGTTTTTTCTTTTTCCTCTTGTATTTTTTCCTCATTTGTTTTTTCAGTTTATTTATTTATTTTAATTAGAAGATAATTACTTCACATGAATCAGCCACACGTGCACATATCCTCCCATACTGAATCCCCCTCCTACCTCCCTCCCTACCCCATCCCTCTGGGTTGTCCCAGAGCATCAGCTTTGCCCTACTTCATGCATTGAACTTTCAGTGGCCGTTTGTTTTTCATATGGTAATATACATGTTTCAATGCTCTTCTCTCAAATCATTCCACCCTTACCTTCTCCCATATAGTCCAAAGTTTGTTCTTTATATATGTGTATCCTTTGCTGCCTTGCATATAAGGTCATCATTACCGTCTTTCTAAATTCCATATATATGCATTAATATACAGTATTTGTCTTTCTCTTTCTGACTTACTTCACTCTGTATAATAGGCTACAGGTTCATCCACCTCATTAGAACTGACTCAAATGCATTCCTTCTTATAGCTGAGTGATATTCCATTGTGTATGTGTACCACAACTTCCTTATCCATTCATCTGAAATGGACATCTAGGTTGCTTCCATGTCCTAACTATTGTAAATAGTGCTGCAATGAACACTGGGGCACATGTGTCTCTTTCAATTCTGGTTTCTTCGGGATGTGTGCCCAGCAGTGGGATTGCTGGGTTGTATGGCAGTTCCAGTCCAAGTTTTTTAAGGAATCTCCACACTGTTCTCCATTTCTCTTCATGGAACACAGTTAGCCTTTAAGGGAAACCGTTGTCACAGGAAGTGCAGACAGTTTGCCACCTGAAGAACGTAAAGGAAGAGAGCTAGGCTGACTTTCTTTTCTGTCCCAGCTTTGCTGTTCCTTCCTCACTTTTGTCTACTTTCCCCCAGAGGGAATGTTTTTGACCCATCAAAAAGGTATATACAGTTCTTTTTAAGGAACAGGAGCAGTGAGTTGCAGCCACAACAGTGTTATGATTTCTTTACCCTGGGTGCTTAGTTTCAAACTCGAGACTGAAAAAAACCACTAAATGTAAGTCATTTTCAAAACATCTTTCATTCATTTCCTTCAGTAGACATTTATTGTGTACTAACTTTTCCAGGCACTATTCTAGGCACTTTAGAGATATGACTGAACAAAACAAACCCAGATCTTTGCCCTTGTGAGTCTTAGATTTTAGTCGGGGGAGACAAACATTATATAATGAATCTAATAAATGGCTTGATTGTCCAGCTGAGGGGGAGGAAATCATTTGTTTTTCTTCTATCCATCCTAGGTTCATTGGATAGGGCTGTGTAAATGAGACTTCCGAAAGACAGATTGATGAGAAAAAACAAATAGAAGTTTTTTTTTTTTTTTTTTTTTTTTTAGCATGTGTATCACATACATGTGCGAATTCAATGATGAGTAACTCAAAGGAGTGTTTGGATCTGGGCTTATATAGCATCTTACAAAAGAATAATATGTTTTTGGAGAAGTGATGAGACAAAGAAAAGGACTTTTAGTTTTTTGAGCAGCAGATTGTGGGAACTGGTGCCGTCTCCTAGCGGAGCCGTGTCTCTTGATTAACCACTGTCCTTCCAGGTAGAAGGGGAGAGGGGACACCTTTACAAATTTATGTCTTATTTTTAGGCAAATAGGGGGAGGTCAAAGAGCTTTTCTTACATTTGCTATTTGCTTCAGCTTAAAATAATCCATATGCCAAAGTAGTGTACTTGGTGTTCAGTATTCTGGTACCTTTCATATCTTATTAGAAGACGGTAAGTGCCATGAAAATGAAACGAAGAGCAAAATAGGGGGATCAGAGGTATAAGGGTATTGCAGTTTTTAAAAATGTGTTGCAAAGTTGGCCTCACTGAGATGACACTGGACAAAGACTCCCTTCTCTTCTAGATCCCACAAGTGCTAACAAAAATATTAGGAAGGCTGAACACAATCAGCTTTGCTACGGATTATCCTCACATAATGTTGGGAGGAACTACTCTTTTATATGCTGAGCTACTAAGAGAAGAGTGGAAACCGGACTGCAGTTTGTATCTGTTTCCTCCTGGTGTAGGGAAAGTATCAGTGCAGAGAACAGTTACACAGGTGAAGACAGATTAGAAATTTTAGAACATACTATGAGTGACGTGTTCTCTATCTCTTTATGTAACCTAGGTATAACTATTTTTCAGTTGAAGCCTCATTTCTGGGCCACTAGGTGGTATCCATATAAAACTGTAGTTTTAATTTAAAAATGCCTGTGTAAAAAAAGTATGTTGCAGAATTTCTGTAAGGAGTTTTTGCTCAATCCACTTGAGGTTTGTGAGTGTTTGGGTTGGTACATGTGTCCATTTGTGTGTATGTGAATAGAACTGGTCTTGTTAGTAAAAGCTGCTGACTCTGTGCAATGTATTACACAGCTTTTGTTTTATTTTTATAGATAATTTTTAATCATTGCCTTACTCAGTTATGTTAATAATTAGAGTTGGTAATTTTGCTAACTTTTAGAGCAGTGATTCTACAACATGTATCTTTTTGTGACATCTAGAGTAAGGTTCTTAAAATTGTTTGGTTGTTCATAGCATTTTTAATGGAGACTGACTATTTAATTCCCTTCTTTGAGGGAACTTGGAGTCTGATAAGTAATACGTCAGAAATGATTATGGAAAAGCAAACCATGAATGTGTCCCTAAGGAATAAATATATCTTTGGGAAATGAAAAGAATCTCCTGAATTTCTATCCTGTCACATACTAAATTGAGAGCCATTTAGATGAGATCACACCCTATGCAATACCCAAGTTGGATGTTTTAAAACAGATTGTTCCCCTGTTTTTCTGAATGTGTGGGCAAGAGTACCTACTGTTTTCTAATATCTTTTTGTGTGGTTTGGCCGGGGATGGGGTGGGATCTCTGTAGAATTTGGAATCATCTGTTGGTAACTTTTTGAAAATAACAATATATCTTTCAAGGATCAGGCTGTGCTTTGTTCAGATTAAGACATCCTTAGGAGGGAAATAGGGAGTCACACTTCTGCTGATAGAAAGCCAAGTGTGGGGTGGTAGGTGAGGAAGGGTGAACTGGATTGGTGCTAGAAGGTTTGAACTCACTTCAAGCTTTCTGAGCATTAAATATGAAAGAGAAGTGGTCAGAAGCTGCAAAGAGAGAAACAGGAGTTGTGTGGGTCCAGTTCTTCCCCCAAACACACCTTTGGCTGTAAGGAACAAACATGGCCTTTCTCGTGTGTTTATCTGCAGAGTCTGGGTTAACAACCTCTTTGCCCGGCCTTGGACCCTGAACTCTGATATGGAATTCCAGCTCTCTCCCTATTCGCTACTCACTGTGGGGCTCTGGTCCAGACCCTTCACTTTGCATCTGAAAAGTGAAGATAATACTGTTGTCTCCCACAAGAAATGTGTGAAAATTCTCTGCTTTTCAGGGAAAAGAGATGAACTAATTCTCTAATTCTAGAAAATTAGGAATAATAAGGAAAAATAAGGAATCTTTATAGGATTAGCATAATTTACAAAGAAAAGTTAAAAAATAATATGTGTTGAATCACAAATACAATATTTCTATATTTTTGCTGCCTCAGTTTGAGGCATAGCTTTGTACTCTGAAGAAAACATTTGATTAAGATCATTAAAGGGCCAGAAACTTTAACATTTCTCTCTTTTTCTGATGTGTATGTTACCTTGAATGATAAAATTTTATAGAAAGTTCTGGATTCTATCATTATTTTTGGCTAGAATGAAAATTGATATAAAGTTTTCATTCTGCCTTTCTAAATTTAACAGTCTGTGTCATTCATAGCCAGGCATGTAATAAAGGACTTAGTGATGATGAAAATAGCAAATTTATTACTTATGTATTTTCTTACTCACAATATTATTTTCCTTGAATCCTTAATTTTAGATTTTTTTTTTTTTTGGCTATGTGGCCTGTGGGATCTCAGTTCCTATGTGTGCATGCGTGCTCAGTCATGTCTGACTTTTTTGCAATCCCATGGACTGCAGTCCTCAGGCTCCTCTGTCCATAGAATTATCCAGGCAAGAATACTGGAGTGGGTTGCCATTTCCTTCTCCAGGGCATCTTGACCCAGGGATCCAACCTGTGTTTCTTGCTTGGCAGATGGATTCTTTGCCAGTGAGCCTACTATATATATATAGTATAGTATATATATATATATATTTAAAGCAGATGAGTATTTATTCATTTGGCTGCAGCATGCAGGATCCTAGTTCCCCAACTAGGGATCGAACCAGTGTCCCTTGCATTGGGAGTGTACAGTCTTAACCACTGGACTGCCAGGGAAGTCTTTACTTAATTTTAGAGAGATTTTTATGCTTATTAGCATTCTTATTCTACCAGAGAGAGTTTAGAGATAATAGAAGGAAAGGAAGCAAAGACTTTGCCATATTGTTACCTGTTAGAAAATGAAGGATGGAGATACATAAGGGAAGAGTGGAGATGGCATTGAATGAAGGGAGGCAGGTGGATTTTCTCTGAAGCAGGTTTCCTTTCAGATGACTGAGAATTGCTCACCCTTGGGGTCTCTGTGCCTCTGTGTTCTCCTGGTGAGCAGGTGAAGACTGAGTGAATCTGTCTCGACAGTTGTGTGGCAGTCGACTTCCAAGGTGGCACTGACTCCACCTCCTGGTATTCACACTCTGTATAATCTCCCCTGGAATGACTCGCTTTCAACCCATAATATAGTGCAAAAGTGATGAATGTCACTTTCATGATTAGGTTTCAAAGACTGACTTACAGACAGGCAGTCTCTCCTCTGCCCTTTCACTTACATGCTGTGATGGAGCAAGCTGCCCGTCTAAGGCTGGAGAGGCTTAACATGGCAAGGAACTACACGTGGTCTCTGGCCAACAACCAGAGAGGAACCAAGGGCCTCAGTCCAACAGCCTGTGAGGAACCATGTGAACTTGTAAGTCGAGTGTTGAGATTAACTCCATCCCAGCTGTGACCTTGATTGTAGCCTATGAGAAAACCTGAAGCAGAGGACCCAGCTAAGCCACATCTAGATTCCTCACCCACAGAAACTGTGATGTAGTAAATGTGTATTGTTTTAAGCTGCTAAGGTTTGAGGTGATTTATTATGCAGCAGTAGATCAATAATAGGTAACTATTATGCTCTGTTACTTGTACTTTGAAAGGATTCTGCTCACTTTGGCAAAAAAGGAAATGATCTGATAGACTCATACTACAGTGTTCGGGAACTCATGTGTAACCCTGTTGAAATCAGTGTCCTCAGAGAGGAGGTGATGCCAATACAATAGAGTACCTGGGTGATGGCAGAATTGTAGGATTTAGGGCAGTGGAGGGGAAAGTGTTTTTTATAGATTGGGGAAGATTCCTGGAAATAGGCTCTGCCTCTTGATGGGAGGTGCTTACAGAGATGGGATGGCTTATTGATGGCAGACATGGAGACTATATACCACTTGGTCCATCCTGTAGGGTCCCACGTATAGGAACCTTTTCAGGGGTATCAATGAAATCGCTGGAGCCCAAGTGTGTTCTGCAGGGGAATCTCTTGCAGAATCTCCTTCCCAAGCTGAGTCCTGGGGTTGCTGCTGTGTATTTTCTCAGTGCTTTTACAGTTTGGCAACTTCTGGGGCTCTGCAGCCCCAGTGGTTTCAGATGGAGATGTTGAGTATAGTGGAGGGGTTACTGTGAGGTCAATCCCAGACATTGGAGTGATTTTCTGAGGGTTTTTCTGCCTCCTGTCTTTGAGGAGGGTAATCACACAGTTCTCTCCCCTCCCACACTGAGGATAAGCCCAATTGTGACGGGCTGTCACCATCTGGAGACAGACTGGCTAAGAGTTGGAGGAAATGTGTGACACTGCGTAAGTCTCTCTTTATTTCTGTCCCCTCTCCTATCTACTCCGAGCCCCATGCCATACTTATGCAGAATCATACAGTGTGAGAGCTGGAATTCTGCCTAGTCTAGTTCTGTGGTTTCCAACTTTGCTTCACAAGACTGTTTGAGATGTTATTGTCCTCCTCCTGCAATGTAAGAGCAACAACAGGGAGGGTGAAGGAAGGGGACAAATGGGCATCTGGTGGCTCTCTTTATCCTCCTCCAGCTTTTATGTATTTCATGTGTTGGGCTTCCATGTAGACTTTGTCTCAATGAGAGTTCCACTGTGAAAACTAGTGGAAATCTCTGAGCACGAGGCCTTGCAAGGTTAAGTAACCTGCTCAGACAGCGCTGGATGGGGAAGCAGCATAGCCTGGGCATTGCCTGGGGCAGCAGTCTATAGAGAATGCTGAATACATCCCTGAGGCGTGCGGAGATGCAGTGAATTGCGTTTGCCAGACCTCTGCATGGTGTGTGAAGGAATATGATGATGGACTTCATGGGTGTGGGTGTGACAACCTCAGGGGGCACTTGTGAAGCCAAATAAGGTCACAAAACTACTTGTAGGAGGATGGAACCAAGAAACTGCACATTTTTGTTTTGATAACTAGAATATATGCATTTCTTTTCTCCTCTTCCTACACCTGGTGCTCAGCCTTCACCCTAAAGTTTGGACAAGCATTTAAAGGGGCATCAGTTTTTGTGCTTGCATGCGGGTCTCCCATGGGTCTGTCTGGCTTGATGCCCATGGGAACGTGGCCAGCTAGTGACTGAGCCAGAGTGAAGAACTGAGCGTCCAGACCCCTACCCCAGCATCCTTCTCTCACTATGAAACCCCTTCTCCTTCATAAAGAAGCCAGCATGATGATGCTTATCAATATACAAAGGACATTCAAGGAGCTTGTTTCCCACTGCTTAGGTTTTTATTCAAATAAATCAAGAATATAGTTTCTCTCTCTTCCAGCTGTTATGAGGCTTGCTGATTTAGTGTGCATGACCCTTTGGATAAAGGCATAATGTAAAACAAAATTGTATTAATAAGATATTGCTAATATTAATCAATATGAAATGTAATAGTATTCAGGGGTGAGGAAGTCAGGAAAGAACGCTGTAAGATCCTCTGGAGTCTGCAAGACCAGACCCATCCCAATGCTTCTTGGTAAATACTCAGCCGGGAAACGGTCCCCCAAAGTGCAGTAAAACATGCAACTCTAATGTTTGTGTTAGGTGGAAATTATGGCTTGGAAAACTCCAGCAATCTCTTCAATCATGAAAACAGTGAGAGATGTTAAATTTCATGTAATTATCCAGTCAGAATGGAAGCGATATCACATTCTCTGCTTTATGTGAAAAAGAACTGATTAAAAAGGTCAGGGTCTTTATATTCCTAGTGTATAGGCTATATTCTAATTGAACTTCATAATGTGTCTGACAGGTAGGAAATAGCTCATTTTTACCTTCGATATCCAGTCTTTGGTTCACATAACCTAATAATGTGAGAGTATTACTTTTGTATTTTATACATGTCTGTTATGAAGACCCTAGTTCCAAGGATACCAATCAACATTCTGTTTTTTATATTTTTCCATTTGGCTCTAAGAAGCTTGTACTTGTGGATATGCTCTCACTAAACTGAGAGAACACAGTCATATTGTTTTCCTTTCGCAAAGTGAGCTGCTGACTTCACAGGAGACTGGAGCAACTTCTCTGAATTCAGAGACGCCGTGGGTAGAATTGGGAGTCAGGCCAGTCTTCCTGACTTGCTGGACTTTCCAGTCTTTCAAAAATGTGTGGAAATTTTCAACATTTAATTCTGATCCTATAGAGCCCCAGAACCACATACCTTGTCTGTATCTAATTTTTTTTTTTTTTTTTAAATCTCTCGGGTATTATTCATTGGAGAAGGCCAGTGCTAGCCTGCATCATGGTGATAAACATGATTTTGGGGGGTGAGGAGCCAGTAAGCAAACTGGCATTGAAACTGGAACGAAAGCCAAACGATACCAAACAATCTGCCACACAGCTGTGCCAGCATTAGGTTCACCAAGATAGCCCCGAAAGCCTAAAGAAATAGCACTGCCTGTGAGAACATCCAGTTCCCACCCTATAAGCATGCACACTTAAGAAAAAGCAAAATATCCTATCTTATTCTGAAGAATTGTTAAGCATCTCAAGGAAAGGGGATTTAGCCATGTTCTCTGTCAGTCTTGCCCCTCTTTGGTTTCTGCCTCTCCTGTGGTCATTTGCTTTTTGTCTCCTTTACACGCAATTTCTCCTCCACCGATCTTTTATGTGCTGCTAGTCCTTGGGGTTATATCCTAGACCCTTTCCTCATTGCCACTCACGCTCTTACCTGGGGTGATTTTGTCCAGGTCCTTGCTTCATTTATCATAAAGAGGTTGGCAGTACCAAAATCTGTGTCATCACGCTTTCCCTTCACATCTCCATATAACTGTCCTTGGGTCCCTAAGATTTTACATATCTCAAGCTGAGCACATTATATTCTTCATTCCTCACCCCCTTGCTTACCCTCCCCTGCTACTCTAGAACCCTCGCTTGTAAAGCGTTACCATCCACTTGGTTTAATCCGTCAGAAACTGAGGCCAACCATAACTCTTTCTACTTCATCACTTGCCATATCTAATCCATTGCAGAGTTCTTCCAACTTTCCCTCTTACACAGCTCTCCCATCTGCCCTCCTGATTCATTTTTACTGCAATTTATCTTGTAGTTTACTTGCTCCAGTCACCCCCATACACGATGCACATCCCCTACCTCTCAGCCAAAGGTAGCAAAATACCTGCTAGAAGGTGGTGAACACCCGGGAGATAAGAGTGTTGGTCTCGGTTCTGTCACTTACTGGCCCTGTGAACTTAGGCAGGGCACAAGACCTCCCAGGGACCCACCTGCCCCGCATTACTACATTGGGAATCAATAACACTTTGCTTTCTGAAATTTGGGCATTCAGCCAGGTGATCTATAAAAGACCCTCCCAGTTTTAAGATCTGCAATTCTGTGCAAGACCTCAGGTGTTCTGACACATGGAAATGACAACCAGACATACACTGATTAATTCTAACAGTACCACTAGAAATCCAGTGATAGTGGCATGTTGGCATTGATATTTTTTTATACTTTTTGGCCATTAAGCACCTTTTAAATATTCTCTGTTTTAGAGTTTCCCATCTTGTGATCCCTAAAGTTCAAAATAGGTTAAACTCAGTTTCTCTGCCTTGGTTAGAGATAGGACACACTCAGTTAACTCAGCCCTGAGAAGAAACACAAGTTTCCTGAGATTTAAGTAAATAAAAAGGTAATAAGAAGAAAACAGGCCATTCTGGCCAGGAGGGCAGAGAGACATCTATTAGAGGTGGCATTGGCAATAGCAAATGTTAGCAATGTTGCACCTCTGCTCAGCCATGCCTTCAGAGAGCCTGTGCTTATGTTTGCAACAGTGGATGGCAATACCTGTTAGAATAGTCTGATGGTTTAATATGGGCATTATTTATGGCTTCATAGCCTCTAACATGATTCTTTGACCTTCCTGGAGGTTGTACAGTCTACCTAATATTCTTTAATAAATTTCATCTTTGTTTAAACAAGCTACAGGGCCTCTGTTGTTTATACCCAGGAATGATATGCAGTACCTCTTTCTGTAAGTCTCAGTCAGAACATCATTTTCTTTGGAAAGTCCTTAGCCCCTGATTACATTAAATCCCCTCATTGTGTGTTCTTAAGGTAGATGGTACTTTTCTTCTTATAACATGCATTATATTTGTAGAGGTGTTTAAATCACTTGATTGCCTCCCCTGCTCCACTGTAAACTCTGTGAGGGTTGACGTATGTCTGCCTTGTTCCTGCTTTTTCTTTAACACATGCTGCTGCTGCTAAGTCACTTCAGTTGTGTCTGACTCTCTGCGACCCCAAAGACGGCAGTCTACCAGGCTCCCCCATCCCTGGGATTCTCCAGGCAAGAACATTGGAGTGGGTTGCCATTTCCTTCTAACACACAGCGTATTGTATAAACACATAGTAATCACTCAGTAGATGTTAACTTGAATCAAATTACTGACATCTAAGTGACTTATGCTGAAGTTGAGGAGCAGTTTCCTTCATCAGAGGTGAAAAATAGCTGGTCATCATCCTTAGTTTTTTGCTGAAGAATAATATTGAAATGTAACTTGGACCAGTGTTGAGGTTACTAGAACTTTAGGATGTTAGGCCTGATTCATTATTAAGCCTCCTTGAGTTCTTGAAGTTGCTTATTTCTTTGAACTTTCTACTTTTAAAGATAAAGATGGGACTTAAAAAAGGTAAATCTGATGTTATTAGTCACATACTTTTCACCCATCACCCTGTAAAGGCCCCATTAAAATAGCAATAAAAAGTGTATGAACTCACAAGGACAAAGAGAAAGAGAGCATGAACCCCCAGCATAGAAAGGAGGGTGCCAGCTATGGCAGGCCAGGGCAGGCAGTGCTCAGGGGTTTATGAGGGTTGAGGCCAGAGAGAGTCGTTCTCCCTCCCTATGTCATGGTGCAGCAGAAAGGTAGGGGTAACATGTAGGCAGTGGATGTGCTGGTTAATGTTTTACAACCAGTTCTCTGAAAGAGAAAGAAAGCAAGAAGGAAAAAAGGAAGAAGGGAGGAAAGAAAACAAGCCCTGATGTGTAGTATTTACTGATTTTTGTGGTGGAAGTACACCAACATAGCCAGTTTCAAGCTCCCTATGTGACATCATTGAATCTGGAATAGATTGAGAAGAAAGGTACATGGTTGGTTCTTTGGGCTGACATGAGACAGCTCTGGCACATCATTGGGTACAACACCAAAAATAGTGAGACTGGCCCAATTTTAGTGTATAGAGAGGTCAGTCTACCCCCAAACCTTCCCCCCAATTCATACCTACACTCTAATTCATACAAACCTATCACCCCCAATTCATAATAATCAAACCTACCCCCCATTCATACAAAGAATGTGAGAGCTATGTGTCTGTGATCTCCCCATCACCACACACACACAAGACTTGGAAAACAAACTTGGCTCAGGAATGGAGCTTCAAATCTCTAATGCGTGCCAGAAAGGAATTATCTAGGAATATTTATAAAGATAGATTATTTATTTATGTGTGCTTATATAAAATTTTAAACTGTTTTAGAAGCCTATTGACTATTTAAAGCAAAATAGCTAAAATGTTTTGTGAAGGTTTAAAATAAAATATAAGAACAACAGTACCACAAATGGCACAAGGGGGAAAATAAACCTTGACTTTGTTAAGGTTCCTACACTATTGCTTCCTCATGAAGCAATATGTTACTGTTTAAAGGTAGTCTTAGATAACTTAAAGGTACATATTACAATTTCTAGATCAATCACTACAGAAATAAAGTCAGGGAGAGGTATATAAAAGAAGTCAATACTAAAATGTAATCAGTTCACCTAAAAGAAGGCAGCAAAGGAGAAATAGCAGAGCAAAGATCAAATGGGATAAATATAAAACAAATACCAAGATGAAAGACTTTAAATCAGCCAGTTCAATAATTAAATTAAATGTAAACACACCAGGTAAATTTTTAAAAATCTAGTGTCTCAGTTGCACTAGTTGCAGTGAGTGCTCGATAGCTACACATGACTTGTGGCTGCTACACCAGGCAGTAGAGATACAGACATCTCTCTCATCACAGAAAATCCTGCTGGGCAGCACTGTAGTGGACAATATTTATTCAGTACACAAGTGAAACTGTCTATGCTGATAATTGATTTCTTCTAAATTGGTGGATGTCTCTTAGAGAGAATGAGAGACAGGAGAGATGATGATGGATGAGGGAACTAAAACTCATCTACTGTAAGAATAAACTAATAGATACCATATAGCATATGGTATATAGCATATAGCATAGATAAAAGTACTATCCACATTTTATTTTAGGAATATGGAGGTAACTAGCATGGGGAGAGATTAAAGGAATTTTTCCATGGGGAATAGAATAGGAGGCAAACTGACATAGGATAGAAAATTAGGGTAGAAAATTGATTATCTTAAGCCTTTTGGAGGTATTTGATTTTTTAAAATATTAATTGGATAAAATATTTGTAAAAAAAAATCCAGACAAAATCTATTATAGCTATCTTAGTATTTGATCATGACATTCAAGGAGCTAACAACTGATAATTTATGGAGCTTCTGTGTTATAATGAAACTTGTTTAATGTACTACAAAATATAAACAAATGTAAGAAAAATACATAAAAGGTGGTGTTAGTGGTAAAGAACCTACCTGCCAATGCAGGAGACCTAAAAGACATGGGTTTGATCCCTAGGTTGGGATAATTCCCTGGAGGAGGACATGGCAACCCACTCCAGTATTCTTGCCTTGAGAATCCCATGGACAGAGGAGCCTGGTGGACTACAGTCCATAGGGTCACAAAGAGTCAACTGAAGCAATTTAGCATGCATGGATAGATACATTATATAAATTATAAAGAATTAAGAAACATATTCTAAAGGTGCAAAGGAAGATTTATCCATTGGCAAGGCACATTGGGTCTCCACAATATGAGAGAAAAGAAAGCAGAAACAGATGCTGTTGGGTCCTGGATTCTAAGGTGGGAAACTGAGCAAATGACAGAATGCTGGCTTTATTCAGAGCCTGCCTCTTCCTGTTGTGGCCCCTAACGGTACTGCTCAGAACAGAAAGATTTGCCCCCTTGAGAGAATGAAGCCAGGGTCCAGGGAATCTGAACTTCAGGCACTGTGCAGCAAGAGAAATGTGTATTCCCTTTTGGCCATGGGATTTCTGAGAAAACTCTGGCTTAGAGGCAGACTAACTTAGCTGGGACTGCAGCTTTGCCACATCACAGCTGTGTAATCAGAGGTGAGTACATCTATAGTCATTCTTGGTCTCTTAGTTTAGGATGCATTTACAAATACTGGAATTTTGGGCAACACAATCAAAGAGATGGAAGACTCAAAACGAAATTGAATCATTTGGTAACAATTAAAATGTAGTCATTACTATATAGATGTTTCCTAAAGTCTATAAAGGTATCCAAAGTTTTATACTTTTAATTTGAAAGATTCCCCTCAGCAGAATGTCAGTCTTTGCGTGTATGTGCCCTGATGGTTATAATTAGACCTCCAGCCATGGAATAAAGCTTTTACTTATTTCAGGACACAATCTTCCCTTTGGTGCTGACTTATCTTTTCGCTTTCCTTCCTACCTAGTCTAATGTGAGCAGAATTGTTCCCAGTTCTACATCTTGTAACACAACCTACTCAGCAAAATGCTCCATCAGGCAGTTAACTGTCTGAATTGTCTGCTCAGATGGCAAGTTGTAGCAGAAGGCAATTTCTTACCCAGTCAGTATTTGGCAGAGCACCAGGGTGATGTAAAATTCACAGGCATGACCTACCAGACTGGTTGGGAACCACTGGCTTACCGTCTCTGACAAAGGTCATTTCTGACCCTGGAATGAAGCATGTATAGAATAGTTCTTCACTGTGCTGTCCTACCTCACAGTTCTCTGTGGGGGTAATTGTGAAGATGCCTATTTTACCACAGAGGAAACTGCTTTTTAGCGAGGCTAAGCCATTGGTTCCATTTGATAGGAGCAGATTTTTTTTTTCCAACTCCTCTATCCTTCCTGCCTGCCCCCATGTATATACTCATGTGATATACCTCTGTTGGTCATGTCTAAGGCAGTTTGATTTCATAGGAGAAAGAGCTGCCTTATCATTGCAGTTATCTGAAGCTATTTTTCCCAACAACTGAGTAATGAGAAACAATTATTATTGAGAAACAGTAAAATAAAAAATAAATGGGAGGTTGTGAGAAGTTAGACCAGTTGTCAGTAGTCATACTGAGTAAACAGTACAGATGTATGTGGTAAGTTACTGTGTTATCCTAAAAGTTTTTTTTCCTTGTAATTATCTTTATTGTGACATTTGAAAGCCTTTGCAAATTAGAAGTTGTATTCCCTTTCTTACTTAATGATGTCACCACCCACCCTGTCATCCAAGTCATGAATCTGGAAATCACTGAAGAATCTTTTTCCTTACTCCATAAATACTTCTGTTTCTTCATCACCCTCATTTGATCCACCATGCAGTCCTATTAACCTGAATTCCAACATATATCTCTTATCTATTACCATCCTACTCTAATCATGAGAGTAGCTTGGGTCAGACTGCTTGGCTTGAACTCAGTTCTGTCTCTTGGCATCTATGCATCCTTCTCCAGGAGTGTATTAGAGGAGTCCTGTTACCTAACCCATGTCAGCTCCTCCAAGATACATGTCCTCTCCCCTACACTACAAACAGCTTTTCTTGCTTCAGTTTTCAGGGTTTCTTTTTTTAGTAAGAATAAACACGGTCTTATTGTTTAGTTACCCTATTTACTTCTTCCTCTCTGTTGCCCATTTTCAAATCTTAGACTGTTCTTTTTTATGTTTTATTTAATAATTTCTATATTTACATTTCAACCTTCTCTTTAGAAGCAATTTATTTAATATTTATCTTCATATTTTAGATTACCCTTAGAAGCAATAAAATGTGAATGAAAATAGTGAAACAGCACTGCCAAAGCATTAAATATCACCCCAAGATAGTTTCCTTAGAAATTATTTGCATAAAGTAAGTAAATTTTGTATTTAGGTTGTTAATGCTGAATCATTCTTATTATTACTGTAAATTATTATTTTTAATCATTAAAAAATTTAATTAATTTACAGTGTTGTGTTAATTTCTTTTGTGCAGCAAAGTGACTCAGTTATACACATATATATGTTCTTTTTATATATTCTTTTCCACTATGGTTTATCCCAGGATATTGAATATAGTTCCCTGTGCTATACATTAGGGTCATGTTGTTTATCCATTCTATAAGTAATAGTTTGCGTCTACTAAGCCCAAACTCCCGGTCTATCCTTTCCCCACAACCCTCCACGTTTGTAACCATAAGTCTGTTCTCTATGTCTGTAAGTCTGTTTTGTAGATAGGTTCATTTGTGTTGTATTTTAGATTCCACATATAAGTGCCATCATATGGTATTTGTCTTTCTATTTCTGACTTATTTCACTTAGTATAATAATCTCTAGTTGCATCTTTGTTGCTGCAAATGACATTATTTCATTCTTTTTAGTGGCTGAATAGTATACAATTGTATATATGTACCACATCTTTATCCACTCATCTGTTGATGGGCATTCAGAGTGTTTCCATTTCTTGGATATTGTAAATAGTTCTGCTCTGAGTATAGTGGTGCATGTATCTTCTTGACTTACAGTTTTCTCTGAATATATGCCTAGGAGTGGGATTACTGGATCATATGGTAATTTTATTTTTAGTTTTCTGAGGAACCTCTGTAATGTTCTCTAGAGTGGGTGTACCAATTTACATTCCCACCAACAATATAGGAGGGTTCCCTTTTCTTCACACTCTTCAGCATTTGTCATTTGTAGAATTTTTAATGATGGCCATTTGAGTGGGCATTCTTGTCTGTTCCAGATTTTAGTGGGAAGACTTTCAGTTTTTCACAGTTGAGTGTTATATTGACTGTGGGTTTGTCATAAATAGCTTCTACTGTGTTGAGATATGTTCCCTCTGTACCCTGCTTTGGTAAGAATTTTTATCATTGAATTTTACTGAATTCTTTTCCTGCATTTACTGAGAAAATCATGTATGTGGTGGATCACATTGATTGATTCGCGTATGTTGAACCATCCTTGTGAACCTGGGATGAATCCCACTTGGTTGTGGTTTACAATCTTTTCAATGTGTTGTTGGATTTGGTTTGCTAGTATTTTGTTGAGAATTGTTACATGTATATTCATCAAAGGTATTGGTCTGTTATTTTCTTTTTTGGTGGTATCTTTGTTTTTGGTATCAGAGTGATGGTAACTTCGTAGAATGGAAGTGTTTCCTCCTCTTCAGTCTTTTGGAAGAGTTTGAGAAGGTCTGGTATAAGTTCTTTGCATGCTTGGGAGAATTCACCCATGAAGCCATCTGGTTGTGGACTTTTGTTTGTAGGGAGTTTTTTTTTTTTTTTAATTACAGATTTCTGCTTCATGTTTAGTGAATAATCTGTTCAAGTTATCTATTTCTTCTTGATTTAAGTTTGGCGGGCTGTATGTTTAAAAAGTTGTCTATTTTAAGTTATTGAATTTGTTGACATATAATTGTTCATTGTATTTTCTTCTGGTTTCATGTTTCTGTAATGTTGATTGATATTTCTCCTTTTTCATTTCTTATTCTGTTTATTTGGATTCTCTCTCTTTTCTTCTTGGTGAGCCTGACCAGAAGTTTGTCAATTTTGTTTACCCTTTCAAAGAACCAGTTCTTGTTTTATTGATTTTTTTTTCTCTTTTAAAAAAATCTCTATTTTATTTATTTTCTTTATGATCTTTAATTTTTTTCAAATTCAGGATATTTTATTTCAAAGATAGTGTGCCCACTTACTACATTGAAAGTGATGATTTGTTGATAAGTTTTTAAAACTAATTCTCAAATAGAGATTTATGTTAAGGGTTTAAGTGTTAAGAAATCTACATTTTCTTACTCTCTTCCTCCATATTTTATGTTTTTGATATCCTCTTTTACATCTTCATGTTTATCCTTTTGCTGTTCCTTGTGTGTGTCGTCATGTTCACAATTTTTTTTTTCTTTTTGATCTGTATACTGGCTTATTGAAGAGATTTACTTTCCAATTGTGATTTTTCTCTTTCCTGTATCTTCTTGCTTCATTCTAATTAGAGAAGACCTTTCAATATTTCTTTTAGGAAAGTTTAGTATTGCTGTCTTCTTTTAGTTTTTGCTTTTCTAAGAAATTCTTTACTTCTCTTTCTATTCTAGATGATAATCTTGCTGGTTGGAGTAGGTTGCAGATTTTTCTCTTCCAAGACTTTGAATATATTTTGCCATTCTCGTCTAACCTGCAGCATTTCTGTAGAGAAATAAGCTGATAGCCTTATAGGGATTTCCTTGTAATCAACTCTTGCTGCCTTTAGAATCCTTTCTTTAATTTTTTCCCATTTTTATTATAATATATCTTGGTGTTAGTCTATTTGGATTTGTCTTGTTTGGGACCATTTGTGCTTCCTGTATCTGAATATCTATTTTCTTCTTTAGGTTAGTGGACTTTTCAGCCATAATTTCTTCAAATACATTTTCAATCCCCTTTGCTCTTTCTTCTCCTTCTGGAATCCCCATTATGCATAAATTGGCACACTTTATAGTATCCCAGAGGTCTTTATATTGCTTTCATTTTTTTATTTGGCTTTCTATCTGCTGTTCTGATTGGGTGATTTCCATTATTCTTTCTTTCAGATCACTTATTCATTCTTCTGCATAATTCATTCTGTTATTCACTGCTTTAGCTCAGCTTTTGTCTCAGTAAATGAATTTTCTAATTTTTCTTGGTTCTGCCTTGTAGTTTCTAATTCCTTTTTTACAGCAACCTGCATTTCTGTTGATGTTTTTTTGTTACTGTTTAGTCGCTAAGTCATGTCTGACTCTTTGTGACCCCATGGACTATCGCCCTCCAGGTTCCTGTGTCCATGGGATTTCTGAGGCAAGAATACTTGAGTGGGTTGTCATTTCTTTCTCCAGGGGATCTTCCCAACCCAGGAATCAAACCTGTGGCTCCTACATTGGCAGGCAGATTTTTTTTACCACTGATCCACCTGGGAAGTCCATTTCTGTTGATAGCCCCTCTTAATTCCTTCATTTTCGTACCTCCTTTTTGAACTCAGTGTCTATTAGATTGAAGAGGTCTGTTTCATTGTTTTTTCCTTCATAGGAATTTTCTTGGTCTTTTAACTGGGAGTGGTCCCTTTGCTTCTTCATTTTACTTATGTTTCTCTTACTTTGTGAATTATCTACTGTGGTCTCGGGAGGCTATTTCTATGCAGGAACATCCCTGTGTAGTTTGTGTGGGTTTAATAGTTTTGTTGAGAGGGTTTTTAGTTTGGCTGCTTGCTACCTTTTTCGTCAGCGTGTGCAGCTCGTGCGTGTTCCTGGGGCCCATGCTGGATAGAGGCAGTGATGAGTGCCTGCTTCCAGTTTTTTCTGCAGCAGCGGTGGCCCACACCTGCCTCTGGAGCCCAGGATGGTAGTGGCGGCTTGCACCCTCTATCCTAGAGCTCATGTAAGCAGGGAAAGAAGCTCCTGTGGTGGTCCTGCCCCCATCTTGCATCCTTCTCCCCCACAACAGGGGCTCCTTGCCTCTCTTGGGGCCCAGGTTTGTTCCACATACACTCTCTGTTGCCACATCCGGCACCTTCAGGTGGCCTCTGTGCAGCCAACCCCAGTCCTCTCCCTGGGACTGACCTCCAGAAGCCCAGAGGATGCAGATGAGCATCTCAGGCTGGGGAGCATAGGGTGGCAGTACTGACCGTCTGTGCAGGTCACTTTTGTTTTGCCTGTTGCAAAGATTCTATGCTCTCCTCTGTGGCTCTGAAGCTCCCCCTCCAGGCTAATCTCCTGCCAGTGAGGGGATTCCCAGCTTGTAGGAACCTTTCCTTCTTCACAGCTCCCCCCTTGGGGTGCAGGACCCATCCAGATTCTTTTCTCTCTCTCTCTGTTTTCTTTTTTCTTATATCCTATCCAGTTATATGGAGGTTTTCTTGCCCTTTAAAAAGTCTGAGGTCTTCTGCCAGTGTTCAGTAGATGTTCTGTGCAGATACTGCCACATGTAGATGTATTTTTGATACATTTGTAGGAGGAAGTGAGTACCACGTTCTACTCCACCATCTTGATTGCTCTCTGTTGTTGGTAATCAGCACCATAAATGGCCAAAGGACAACAGTTTAGAAAAGAAAATAGGAAAAAGAAAAAGTTGGCCTCATTCTTCTTACCCTTTTTCTTCTACCCACATCCTGTTATTAAACTTCCCTAGTGAATGCCAGGTTCTGTGTGATTGTTTTTCATACTTCCTTAGTTATTGGTAATTGAATAAAACTGAAATTCTTACCACTCAAAATATATCACCTAGTATATGACAGTACTAATGCACTTAATCTTATACTAGAGGGGAAGGGATTTCTTGGACCTCTATTTATATTTTTTAAATTGCGTTAGGAAATCACTAAGGGACAGAGAATATCCTTTGGTTTGTTGTGAAGACTTTAAAAAAAACTATTTGTAGTCTCGCCAATCTATTTTAAATAGAAAACTGCAAAAGTTGCATTGCCTTTCTACTTCAAGTCCATTTCTTCAGAACAGACAAAAAATATCACAGTAAATTAAGTATTGGCCACCTGAAAATGCTCCAGATTCTTGGTACTCCAGCTTTTCCCCTAATACCCTTATCAATTGTTGGAGAGCAGTTGCTCCTCAGAAGTGGATCTGTGCATTTTGCTGGAGTTCTTCTCTGTCCTCTTAGGTTAATCTGTATCATTTTCCATTTTCAGCCACTGACTGTATCTGTAGCTGCAGCAACATTTTTACACTAGGAAAGATGTATGCTGCCCATCTGTCATGTAAGGACATAATGTTGCTAAACCATCTACCCTGTCTGTTACTACCTTGGGAGTGATGAAAACACAAAGGGCTGGGTTCAGTTTCTCCTCGGAGAATCGCGTGTTATGCTGCCTAGAAAATGAACATTAGGTGAGCCCCCCTCGACAGGTTGCAGAAGCACCTCTGCCAGAGGAAGCGGATCCGGGCTTACAGTGCCTGCAGCCTCTATCTTGAAATTCTAAGCTCATGTGTTAGTGTTTCGTGCCTGACTCAGTGCATCTGGGAGACTTTCCCAGAACAGCAAGCAGCAAGGTGGAGGGAGGCCAGGAGGTCGGATCAAGGTATCAGCTTTGTCACTGATCCACTTGGGACAAATCTCTTTACTTTACCTATATTTGTTTACTTATCTCTAAAAAGGCAGATTTGGGCTTAATCACCATTTCTAATATTCTACTTATTACCATGCCATTGGGCTTCCGTGGTGGCACAGATGGTAAAGAATCTGCCTGCAATGCAGGAGACCCAGGCTTGATCCCTGGGTTGGTAAGATCCGCTGGAGAAGGGAATGGCTACCCACTCCAGTATTCTTGCCTGGAGAATTCCATGGACAGAGGAGCCTGGAGGGCTACAGGTCATGGGCTCTCAGAGTCAGAGATGACTGAGCGACTAACACTTTACTTATGCTGCCCTGAATGCCAAAAGGAGACACTCTTGCCTTGTTGTAGGTTAGAATATGGCTGTTGAGTGGGCTTTCAACTGCATGGAAGGGTATGCTCTAATTTATCCATTGTGCTTTCTCTTCAGGACACCTACTTTTAGCCAGTAGAACAAATTTGCTGTGCCCAACTTATGACCAGGAAAACTTCTAAAAAGGGAGAATAGTGACCAAGATACTTTATTTGCTTATTTGATAGATTGGATGGCGTCAGCTGTTTTTGAGATCCACACCTTTTTTCATGCAGCCTTCCTGTGTCTCCTGCTGTGAGCAGAGAGCTTTTTCTGCTCCATGGACGCTGCGCTTGACCGCTGACCTGCCTTGGCCAATGGGATGCTGCAAGCTGTGCTGCGCAAGCAGAGGTCTGGACTTTTCTAGCATCATGTCACTTGGTTTTGTGTGCTCCTGCCTTTCACCCTGAGAAAAACAAGTCTACAGTGGCTGCTGGTCCAAGGAGAATGAGAGGCTAATAGAACAGATCTAACCCCAGAAGTAGAACTGACCTGAAGACCCAGGAACGAGCAAAACAAACATTTGTTGCAAGCCACTGAGATTGTGAGGTTGTTACACAGCACAAACTGACCAGAATATGTTTTTCTAACAACTTAAAATGACACAGGTAAGGATTTGTTCCTTTGGCATTGTCTTCTTTAAAAATATACCTATGTGGAATAAGTTGAGGGGAAAAAAAGCTCTGTTTGTGTTTCCTGCCTTAGGGAGAATGGACTTATTGTGTCCATTCCTGGAGAGCATATTGTAGGGAGAAAGATGAGGGGAGGAGAGGAAATGGCCTAAAAGGGAGTTGGGTACCGACTGAAGGATGTGTTCATGGGGATGGAGTGGGTTTGGACAGAGAAGACTTCAAACCTCAGTGGTGAACCTGACCAGTTTTAAGGCTTGGTCTATGGCTTCTGTGGACCTGAGAAGCTGTGTATCAGGACTGGACATCCTTTAACTAGCAATGCTTCACAGTGCTGTGTCCCGAGCCCTCTTCTCTCTCTCTGCACGTACGCTCCCTCGGCAGTCTTAGCAAACCACATTTTATAGGCTCTGTCTCCTGGCACAACTTTCTCTGAAGTAACAAACCAGGATGTTTGGCAGTCTCTACATAGATAGGGGATGTGGTCCACTGGAGAAGGGAATGGCAAACCACTTCAGTATTCTTGCCTTGAGAAGCCCATGAACAGTATGAAAAGGCAAAATGATAGAATACTGAAAGAGGAACTCCCCAGGTCAGTAGGTGCCCAATATGCTACTGGAGATAGTGGAGAAATGACTTCAGAAAGAATGAAGGGATGTAGCCAAAGCAAAAACAATACCCAGTTGTGGATGTGACTGGGGATGGAAGCAAGGTCTGATGCTGTAAAGAGCAATATTGCATAGGAACCTGGAATGTTAGGTCCATGAATCAAGGCAAATTGGAAGTGGTCAAATGAGATGGCAGGAGTGAATGTGAACATTATAGGAATCAGCGAACTAAAATGGACTGGAATGGGTGAATTTAACTCAGATGACCATTATTTCTACTACTGTGGGCAGGAATCCCTTAGAAGAAATGGAGTAGCCATCATGGTCAACAAGAGTCCAAAATGCGGTACTTGGATGCAATCTCAAAAACAATAGAATGATCTCTGTTCGTTTCCAAGGCAAACCATTCAATATCATGGTAATCCAAGCCTATGCTCCAACCAGTAATGCTGAAGAAGCTGAACGGTTCTATTAAGATCTACAAGACCTTTTAGAACTAACACCCCAAAAAGATGTCCCTCTCATTATAGGGGACTGGAATGCAAAAGTAGGAAGTGAAGAAACACCTGGAGTAACAGGCAAATTTGGCCTTGGAGTACAGAATGAAGCAGGGCAAAGGCTAATAGAGTTTTGCCAAGAGAACACACTGGTCATGGCAAACACCCTCTTCCAACAGCACAAGAGAAGACTCTACACATGGACATCACCAGATGGTCAACACTGAAATCAGATTGATTATATTCTTTGCAGCCAAAGACAGAGAAGCTGTATACAGTCAGCAAAAACAATGCTGGGAGCTGACTGTGGCTCAGATCATGAACTCCTTATTGCCAAATTCAGACTTAAATTGAAGAAAGTAGGCACAACCACAAGACCATTCATGTATGACCTAAATCAAATCCCTTATGACTATACAGTGAAAGTGAGAAATACATTTAAGGGACTAGATCTGATAGACAGAGTGCCTGATGAACTATGGACAGAGGTTTGTGACATTGTACAGGAGACAGGGATCAAGACCATCGCCATGGAAAAGAAATGCAAAAAGGCAAAATGGCTGTCTGAGGGCCTTACAAATAGCTGCGAAAAGAAAAGAAGTGAAAAGCAAAGGAGAAAAGGAAAGGTATTCCCATTTGAATGCAGAGTTCCAAAGAATAGTCAGGAGAGATAAGAAAGCCTTCCTCAGCAATCAATGCAAAGAAATAGAGGAAAACAACAGAATGGGGAAGACTAGAGATCTCTTCAAGAAAATTAGAGATAGCAAGGGAACATTTCATGCAAAGATGGATTTGATAAAGGACAGAAATGGTATGGAACTAACAGAAGCAGAAGATATTAAGAAGAGGTGGCAAGAATACACAGAAGAACTGCACAAAAAAGATCTTCATGACCCAGATAATCACGATGGTGTGATCACTCTCCTAGAGCCAGACATCCTGGAATGTGAAGTCAAGTGGGCCTTGGAAAGCATCACTACGAACTAAGCTAGTGGAGGTGATGGAATTCCAGTTGAGCTTTTTAAAATCCTAAAAGATGCTGCTGTGAAAGTGCTGCACTCAATATGCCAGCAAATTTGGAAAACTCAGCAGTGGCCACAGGACTGGAAAAGGTCAGTTTTCATTCCAATCCCAAAGAAAGGCAATCCCAAAGAATGCTCAAACTACCGCACAACTGCACTCATCTCACACGCTAGTAAAGTAATGCTCAAAATTCTCCAAGCCAGGCTTCAGCAATACGTGAACCGAGGACTTCCAGATGTTCAAGCTGGATTTAGAAAAGGCAGAGGAAACAGAGATCAAATTGCCAACACCTGCTGGATCATCGAAAAAGCAAGAGAGAGTTCCTGAAAAACATCTATTTCTGCTTTATTGACTATGCCAAAGCCTTTGACTGTGTGGATCACAATAAACTGTGGAAAATTCTGAAAGAGATGGGAATACCAGACCACCTGACCTGCCTCTTGAGAAATCTGTATGCAGATCAGGAAGCAACAGTTAGAACTGGACATGGAACAACAGACTGGTTCCAAATAGGAAAAGGAGTACGTCAAGGCTGTATATTGTCACCCTGCTCATTAAACTTATATGCAGAGTACATCATGAGAAACGCTGGACTGGAAGAAGCACAAGCTGGAATCAAGATTGTTAGGAGAAATATCAATAACTTCAGATATGCAGATGATACCACCCTTATGGCAGAAAGTGAAGAAGAACTAAAGAGCCTCTTGATGAAAGTGAAAGAGGAGAGTGAAAAAGTTGGCTTAAAGCTCAGCATTCAGAAAACTAAGATCATGGCATCTGGTCCCATCAACTCATGGGAAATAGATGGGGAAACAGTGGAAACAGTGTCAGACTTTATTTTTTGGGGCTCCATAATCACTGCAGATGGTGATTGCAGCCATGAAATTAAAAGACGCTTACTCCTTGAAAGGAAAGTTATGACCAACCTAGATAGTATATTAAAAAGCAGAGACATTACTTTGCCAACAAAGGTCCGTCTGGTCAAGGCTATTGTTTTTCCAGTGGTCATGTATGGATGTGAGAATTGGACTGTGAAGAAAGCTGAGCACTGAAAAATTGATGCTTTTGAACTGTAGTGTTGGAGAAGACTCTTGAGAGTCCCTTGGACTGCAAGGAGATCCAACCAGTCCATCCTAAAGATAAGTCCTGGGTGTTCATTGGAAGGACTGATGTTGAAGCTGAAACTCCAGTACTTTGGCCACCTCATGTGAAGAGTTGACTCATTGGAAAAGACCCTGATGCTTGGAGAGATTGGGGGCAGGAGGAGAAGGGGACGACAGAGGATGAGATGGCTGGATCGCATCACTGACTCTATGGACATGAGTTTGAGTAAATTCCGGGAGTTTGTGATGGACAGGGAGGCCGGGCGTGCTGCAATTCATGGGGTTGCAGAGTCGGACACGACTGAGTGACTGAACTGAACTGAACTGACATAGATAGGCATAGACTCTTAAACCCAGCAGTCCACACTGAGCTTGTTAACTTCTCTGCCCATCCTGTGCTGCTGCTTCTCTATCCTCATCATAGTCCTTGGTATATAACACCCTGTGAACAGTGTTGACAGGTTGTTACCACTGTCAACAATCAAGCATGCTTGACTTCTCCCTCCCTCACCTCTGACATGTCAAACCACCTTAAAGTTTACTATTCAGTGGCGCCCCATTACTGTAGAGGTAAAGTTAAATCCCACTTCTCCAGCTTCTTTCCAACAGAGCCCTGGCAAGCTTCTTCCAGTTCCACAGTCCAACCATGTCCTCTCTTGTGGGTTTTGTGTATATTCTTGGTTCTACCTAGAACGCCTCCCTAACTACCCTCTCCCTAAGCCAATTTTCCTAATAAATTTCCATTTCCTCCCCAGTCTCAGCCTTGATCACTGGTTCTCAACTGGTGATGATGTTGCCTTCCAAAGGACGTTTGGCTATGTCTGGAGACTTTTGGAATTGTCACAGCTGAGCAGACAGTACTGCAGATAGAACCTGGGTAGAAGCCAAGGATGCAACCAGGTATGCTACAATCCCACCCACATCAAAGACACATGCCACAAAGAATTGTGTGTTCAGTCATGTCCGATTCTTTTTGGCCCCATGGACTGTAGCCTGCCAACCTCCTCTGTCCATGGGACTTCCCAGGCAAGAATACTAGAGTGGGTTGCCATTTCCTTCTCCAGGGCATCTTCCCAACCCAGGGATCAAATCCATCTGCTGCACTGGCAGGTGGATTCTTTACCACTGTGCCACCTGGGAAAGCCCTATAACAAAGAATTATTTGTCCCCAAATGTCAATAAGTGCAGAGATTAAGTCTAGATCTCACTCTCTGTGTTTTACTTTCTCTGGGAAGCCTTTCCTGACCTTCCCAGAGTGAGTTAGGTGCCCTTCCTATGTGATCTCATGGTGCTCTCCTTAGACTTTTTGTAGTACTCCCCCTGTGGCACTGATATTTTTTGTTTACTTGTCTGTCTCTTCTTCTATAATGTGACCTTCCGGTAGTTAGGAATTATGTTTTGTTTCGTTTTCAATTCCTCTGTCCCAGCATGGTTCCTGGTAATAGTGGCATTCAATACATATTTGTTAAATGAGTTTAAAAAAATGAATTCACAAAAGTAATTCTAAGAGTAAAAGTCTTACATGACACATTTTCTCCCCAGAAAGCTTGTTGTTTGCATGTGGCACAGTCTTATCTTCAGAAATTCAGCCAAGGCAAGGAAACCAGCCTGAGTGATGAAAACTCAGAGTTAAGAACAACCACTCTAATCCGTGCCCTCTCCTGCACTACCAGGGAAAGACATTGCTTCAAAATTCTTTCGCACATGTGAGCTACTTAAAATTTCCAACCTGCCCGGGGAAGTGAGTATTTGAATATTTATTTTATTTTTCCAGTGGATTTTCTTGCCGGTAATATCCTGATCATGGAAATATCCATACCCACAGTGTGATGTGTGCTGTGGGATTATTACTATTATTGTTATTATCATTTATATTCCCATGATCTTTTTACATTGAATAATAGTTGAAGCAGTTTGTATCATGACTTTCTTTTTATAGGTGAAAATGCCACATAATGCAACTTAAGGCAACGTGAGCCAATATATTTCATTGCTCGGCACCATAATCTATTAAGCCTGAGATATTTTCAGGGAATTGCCTTAAATCCTTTGGTGGTTTAAAGTAGCTTCAGAGGGATTAGTGGCTTAGAGGTAATTGTTATTGCTAATATTTTATTTGAAATGTCCTGTTCAGCAAAGGTAATGTGACATTTTGCTCACTGGAAATGCTATATTTCTAGGGAAAGAGAAGAGTCAAAATGTCAGTGCCCGGGAGAGGGAGGGCAGGAGCCTGTGAGACAAAGGCCAAGGGCCAGAGCTGAAGTGACCAGCATGAGTTAGCTGAGCAGCGCTGACTTTCCTGTGAAACTTGGAAAGCTGGAGTTTTAATCTTACATGAATTGTGAGATTAATCTAGATAGTTAAATCAGCTATAAAGAGAAATCTGTTTTATTTATTATTATTGTTAAGTAAGTAAGGAGAATAAATGCATTAAGGCATGGCAACCCACTCCAGTATCCTTGCCTGGAGAATCCCATGGACAGAGGAGCCTGGCAGGCTACAGTCCTCAGAGTCACAAAGAGTCAGACACAACTGAAGTGATTGAGCATGCATGCACCTCTTTGCAAACTCACTTTCAGAGCTCCTCAGAGGTGTCTCTGTCTCTAGGCCAGTGGAGCTCAAATATAGACTGCTTGAGAAGTCACTTTGGGGTTATTGTTGTTCAGTCGCTAAGTTGTTCTGGCTCCTTGTGACCCCATGGATTGCAGCACATCAGGCCTCCCTGTCTCTTACTATCTCCTGGAGTTTGCCCAGGTTCATGTCCACACTCTGGTGTGCTTCTTAAAAATCAAAATTCCTTGGACTCTACTCCCACCAGCTGATTCTGTAGTTCTGAGATGCCCCCCAATCTGCATTTTAACCAGAGAACGCCAGCGGATTCTGATGCAGGGATTTGTAATACCTAGAGACACACTGGATTAACCCATCTCTTTCTTGCCCATGATACCATGAAATTTCTCAAAGTTCTATCTATGACCCAAGTATATTCTTTGATTTCTAGACCCCTATATAAAAATGGCATTCAAAATGTCTACATAACATTGACAATACTTAAAACTCAGCCTGTCTAAACCCAAATGATCTGCTCTTCTGATATTTCCTACTTAGTGAATGGCACCAGCAACCACCCAGTTCTACAGCAAAAAATAGATGTCACCTTCCTTGCTCTCTCTACATCCCACTCCATCATTGTCATCACACTGGCCCCGGCTTCTACCATCTCTTATTGTCTCTTGCCTGGACCACAGCAATAGCTCTTTCTATTCACTCTTCAATCTGATCTCCTCATTGAGATAGAGAGACCTTTGCAAGATATAATGTTTTAATGTTGCACCACTTCCTATGAAAACACTTCAATGACTTCCTATTGCCTCTTGGGTTAGGACGAAAATCCTTTCTTTGGCTTATAAGGCCCTTTTTGGTAGTCATCACCTGGCCATCGTTGCAGTCTTATCTCACACAACTCCCTTCCTGGCTCCCCATTCTATCCATACTGCTTTTCTTCTGCTCCTCAAAAGTGCTACTCTCACCCTTTGCCCTGAGCCAGATTTACCCTTTGGTCCTCTCCTCTATACTTTGCCTAGTGACTGCCCTTTATCTCTTGCAGATGACATCCCACATTTTACCTTTGTGATCTCCTAACCTAGCTCAGATTCCCTATGACATACTGTTGTACAACCATACGTTATTTGTAATGATACCTTTAGTTTGTGAGTGTGTGATTAATGCCTACTTTTCTTTAGACTGTAAAGGTCCATGAAAGTGGCAGTTAGGTATGTTTCTGCTCTCCCTTGTAGCCCATGTGTCCTTCACAGTGCTAGATGCATGAAGGCGCTCAATAAATGTTTATTGAATGAGTGTTGTTGAATGAATGACTGTGTATTGTGTGAGAAATACTGTTGAAAGAATAATTTCATTTGAACTTATTCAGACAGAAAAATCATGATAGGCTTTTTGAGGTAGAGACTGAGGGCTTTAGGCAAAGTAAAGTGGAGTAGTAAGGTCATTAGCTAGCTCATTAAGGGAAGTAAGACAATATAATAATGATATTTAAGCATAACTATTAAGTATACATAAACTTTGTACCATGCATATAATTTTAAGCATGAATTAACTTCCCAGTGACAGTAGGATGTGGTATTCTGTTTTCATTTTAAACTTTTTATTTTGTATTGGAGTATAGCTGATTAACAAAGTGTCATAGTTTCAGGTGGACAGCAAAGGGATTCGGCCATACCCATGTCTCCACGTTTCCCCTAACCTCACCCTGATCCAGGACGCCACATAACATTGAACAGAGTTCCATGTGAGTGATGGGTTATTTTTAAAATAATAGTATCTTGATTAGAAAATCCTTAGATTTCACTGAGCATCTAAGAGTATTTAAAATAATGAATGCCCTTTGATTTATCACATCAGTTCAGTCGCTCAGTCATGTCCGACTCTTTGAGACCCCATGGACTGCAGCATGCCAGGCCTCCCTGTCCATCACCAACTCCCAGAGTTTACCCAAACTTATGTCCATTGGAGTCGGTGATGGCATCTAACCATCTCATCCTCTGTCGTCCCCTTCTTCTCCGGCCTTCAATCTTTCCTAGCATCGGGGTCTTCTCAAATGAGTTAGCTCTGCACATCAGGTGGCCAATGTATTGGAGTTTCAGCTTCAGCATCAGTCCTTCTGATCTCCTTTAGGATGGACTGGTTGGATCTCCTTGCAGTCCAAGGGATTCTCAAGAGTCTTCTCCAGTATCACAGTTCAAAAGCGTCAATTCTTTGGCACTCAGCTTTCATTATAGTCCAGCTCTCACATGACTATTGGAAAAACCGTAGCCTTGATTAGACGGACCTTTGTTGGCAAAGTAATGTCTCTGCTGTTTAATATGCTGTCTAGGTTGGTTATAACTTTCTTACTAAGGAGCAAGTGTCTTTTAATTTCATGGCTGCACTCACCATCTGCAGTGATTTTGGAGACCAAAAAAATAAATTCTGACACTGTTTCCACTGTTTCCCCATCTATTTGCCATGAAGTGATGGGACCAGATGCCATGATCTTAGTTTTCTGAATGTTGAGCTTTAAGCCAACTTTTTCACTCTCCTCTTTCACTTTCATCAAGAGGCTCTTTAGTTCTTCTTCACTTTCTGCCAAAAGGGTGGTGTCATCTGCATATCTGAGGTTATTGATATTTCTCCCAACAATCTTGATTCCAGCTTGTGCTTCTTCCAGTCCAGCGTTTCTCATGATGTACTCTGCATATAAGTTTAATGAGCAGGGTGACAATATACAGCCTTGACGTACTCCTTTTCCTATTTGGAACCAGTCTGTTGTTCCATGTCCAGTTCTAACTGTTGCTTCCTGATCTGCATACAGATTTCTCAAGAGGCAGGTCAGGTGGTCTGGTATTCCCATCTCTTTCAGAATTTTCCACAGTTTATTGTGATCCACACAGTCAAAGGCTTTGGCATAGTCAATAAAGCAGAAATAGATGTTTTTCTGGAACTCTCTTGCTTTTTCGATGATCCAGCAGATGTTGGCAATTTGATCTCTGTTTCCTCTGCCTTTTCTAAATCCAGCTTGAACATCTGGAAGTCATGGTTCATGTATTGTTGCAGCCTGGCTTGGAGAATTTTGAGCATTACTTTACTAGCGTGTGAGATGAGTGCAGTTGTGCGGTAGTGTGAGCATTCTTTGGGATTGCCTTTCTTTGGGATTGGAATGAAAACTGACCTTTTCCAGTCCTGTGGCCACTGCTGAGTTTTCCAAATTTGCTGGCATGTTGAGTGCAGCACTTTCACAGCATTATCTTTTAGGACTTGAAATAGCTCAACTGGAATTCCATCACCTCCACTAGCTTTGTTCATAGTGATGCTTCCTAAGGCCCACTTGACTTCACATTCCAGGATGTCTGGCTCTAGGTGAGTGAGTGATCACACCATCGTGATTATCTGGGTTGTGACGATTTTTTTGTATAGTTCTGTGTATTCTTGCCACCTCTTCTTAATATCTTCTGCTTCTGTTATGTCCATACCATTCCTGTCCTTTATTGAGGCTATCTTTGCATGAAATGTTCCCTTGGTATCTCTAATTTTCTTGAAGAGATCTCTAGTCTTTCCCATTCTGTTGTTTACCTCTATTTCTTTCCATTGATCACTGAGGAAGGCTTTCTTGTCTCTCCTTGCTATTCTTTGAAACTCCCCTTTCAAGTGGGTATATCTTTCGTTTTCTCCTTTGTTTTTGACTTCTCTTCTTTTCACAGTGAGTTGTAAAGCCTCCTCAAACAGCCATTTTGCTTTTTTGCATTTCCATTTCTCAGGGATGGTCTTGATCACTGCCTCTTGTACAATTTCATGAACCTCCATCCATAGTTCATCAGGCACTCTGTCTGTCAGATCTAGTCCCTCTAGTCCCTTGAATCTATTTGTCACTTCCACTGTAAGGGATTTGATTTAGATCATACATGAATGATCTGAGCCGTTACGTGTAGGGCCACCCAAGAGGGACCGGTCATGGTGGAGAGTTCTGACAGAATGTGGTCCACTGGAGAAGGGAATGGCAAACCACTTCAGTAGTCTTCCCTTGAGAAGCCCAAGGACAGAATGAAAAGGCAAAATGATGGGACACTGAAAGATGAACTCCGCAGGTCGGTAGGTGCCCAATATGCTACTGGAGATCAGTGGAGAAATAACTCCAGAAAGAATGAAGAGACAGAGCCAAAGCAAAAACAACACCCAGTTGTGGATGTGACTGGGGATAGAAGCAAGATCCGATGTTGTAAAGAGCAATATTGCATAGGAATCTGGAATTTTAGGTCCAAGAATCAAGGCAAATTGGAAGTGGTCAAACAGGAGATGGCAAGAGTGGACGTTGACATTTTAGGAATCAGCGAACTAAAATGGACTGGAATGGGTGAGTTTAACTCAAATTTATTACATAGAGGCTTGATATTTTGTGTCATCTTGTTGGGCCATTTCCCTCAAAATCATGTTAATTCAATTTACAGTAAAGGTGCTAAGGGGCTTACTGGACCTCTCTGAGAATCCTTTATCCAAATTTTCATACTAACTCTGAAAAATAAGATCAGTTCCAGAAGTCTTGTAATTGTTGGAATCTTTTGGATAATAGCAGGGTGCATCTAATAAATGGATCAGCATTTTAGGTCAGCCAGACTGTCTGTCCCTGGGGTCTGTTATTTATTAATTACCACTCTCTCTTTATGGTGTTTCCTCAAGGAAGGGCAAAGTTTTTCAAACAGAAATCACAAAGTCGAGATGGAAGAGAAAGAAAAATACGGAAAGACCTTCACAATAAAGGCCACAAGGGGAAGTTCAGTTCAGTTCAGTTCAGCTGCTCAGTAGTGTGTCTGACTCTCTGCAACCAGATGTACTGTAGCACGCCAGGCCTCCCTGTCTGTCACCAACTCCCGGAGTCCACCCAAACCCATGTCCATCTAGTCAGTGGTTTAAAAACTGAAAAATTAGAAAACAGGAGTTCGTGGAAATAAAAAAAATAGTAATTCCAGATATAAAAACTCAATAGAAGGTTGAAAGATAAAATGAATAAGTTTCCCAGAAGTATTAAAAACATAAAGAAAAATTGGACATAAATTATAAGAGAATTAGAGGAACATTTCAGGATACCCAAACCCCAATAAAAGGAATTCTTGAAAGATCAAGTAAAATAAAGGGAAAATTATTTTTCAAACTTCTAAGAATTGTAGAACATAGTTTTCCAGATAAAAAGAACACATCTTGTGCCCAACATAAGACCCACAATAAAGCAGATTCTTGCAGAATTTTAAGAACACTGAGAATAAGATATAATAGATAAAAGCTTTTAAGAAAGAAAAACAATTTAATTACAAAGGGTCAAGAATCAGATTGGCACAGAACTCGCAGTAGTTACACTAAAAACAAGTGGAAAATGATTCCTTCAAAATTTTGAGGGAAAATGATTTCAAACCTGCATTTGTATACCCAGATGAACCATTGATTAAGGATGAAGGTAGGATAAAGACATTTTTTCCACTATGCAAGGCCTCCATTTTTCTCTTATGCATCATTTTTTTCTGGGAAATCACTGGAGGTAGTATAATACGAGATAGTAAAATGAAGTAGTAAATCAAGATAGAAGAGATGGAACTCAGGAAACAGAAGACCAGCATAAGATGAAGGCAAAGGAAAGATCATGGTTACCATGGAGAGAAATTCTACAAGAATTTTATGTACCAAGTGTAGAGGACGATAACTGGGGGCTAGAGCAGGTCAGGAGATGCTGGGAGAGATGCTTCTAAGAAGATGAAAGTGAGATACTACATGCTGTATCTGAATGTTCTGGGAGAGGTTGGACTCTTGGAGAGAGTTCAGGATTCCTGATTCACTTAAAGATAAAAGTTATACAAGAAAACAGATCAAAACCCAGTTTTACAGTTAAAATAACTTTAACATTAAAACACCCAACCAAAATTATGGCAAGGCTCTGTAGCTGTGACAGGAGAGTTGGGAGATGGGAAAGGCACATGGGTGAGCAGGGAGGACCAGGAGGCACAAGAGAGTGGGAAGTGAACAGATAATGTCTAAAGTGAAAGATCAAGAAGCTAGTTTGGTCATGAGGGTATGGGCTTCCCTGGGAGCTCAGCTGGTAAAGAATCCGCCTGCAATGCAGGAGACCCCCTTTCGACTTCTGGGTCAAGAAGATCCCGTGGAGAAGGGATAGGGTACCCACTCCAGCATTCTTGGGCTTCCCTGGTGGCTCAGATGGTAAAGAATCCACCTGCAATGTGGGGTACCTGGCTTTGATCCCTGGGTCGGGAAGATCCCCTGGAGGAGGGCATGGCAACCCCCTCCAGTATTCTTGCCTGGAGCATCCCCATGGACAGAGGAGTCCTTCGGGCTACAGTCCATGGGCTCGCAGAGTCAGACACGACTGAGTGACTAAGCAACGAGGGTATGTATACTGGAAGAGTGAGCACAGTGATTGTCTCAGAGAACCATGCTTGTCTTTAAATGTTGTGCTTGTGAATCTTTCATGAAAAGTGAGAACTAAGTTAAAAATACAAAGGAAGCATTTTGGAAAGCAGATCAAGAAGAAAGTGAAACACTTGTTTAATGAGGAAGTGATGCTTGTTCCAAAGAGGTCAAGGCTGGTTAACTCTTCCTCTGTGAAGTACCTGGCTAGATAACTCTCCATAGGCACATTTCTAGATCATCTTTGTGACTAGGGTGGTTTAATAATTCTGAGTCTTAGTCAAGGCAGGGGCACTTCATCACCAGGGAAGGATGCCTACAGCTTTAATGATAAGAAATTAATGGATATGCTCATTGCTCAGGCCCTCCTTTCATCCACCGAAAAGTAGTATTAAAAGCTGATACATGTTAAATTCTTTGCAGATTTAAAAAACAGTAATAAGAGGCCCTGTGTTGTGCTGCAGATTTACCTTTGGTTAAAATTATCCTCTTGGCCATTTATCATTTTGCTCCCCAAGCCCTGGACTCAGGTGGGAAGTGAACTGAGTCGTTTGTAAACCACATTAATTACAGATACACAAGACATATCTGCTTTTATCTTCCTTTCTCCTAAAGGCAAACTGTGATTTGTTCTCTTTCTGTGACCTACACAGAGTAATCTTCCCAAGTAATATTAACATTTAGAATACGGTTCCTCAAATGATCACTGGACCCATGACTTACTCATCACAAGTATCAGATATAAATAACATTTTAACAATATCCATACCTGGCTTCCCAGTCCCTCAAGAGACTCAAGAAGAACATTGAAAGTTCAGAAAGCTTGCTTTTTTCTTGAGGAAACTTTGTAAGAGCAATTGTTTTTAAATGATAAGAGGATTCTTGAGTATTTTTGCTTTATAGATTTTTGGATGGATTGAACTAGTAATTTTCATTAACTGCCTGATCCTATATGCTCTATTTGGCCACATTTTTATAGAAGGCATTCCCCTAATACCCATGTACATGGTAGAATAATAAACAAATTGCAGGGATCAAGATATGCCCACACACTGGCTGTTAGATGGGGATATTCTCAGTCTCTGGCTGTCTGGGCCAAGCAGAAGCAGGATCTGGTCTCTTTAGATTCTGAGTGGGAAATGCACGGCTGGGTTTACCAACCTACCAATACCCTACACAAGAAGAAAGCAGTTTCCAGAAAAGGAATCCCAGTGAAGTTAGGAAAGAGAAATGAATGCTGGAAAACTAATAAATGTCACATACCCTCCTAATAACTAATAAATTTCACATTTCCTTTGAACCCCATATATCTATATAATCAGTGATTATTAATAAACTCTTAAAAAGTGGTAGTTGATAAAGGCTTAAAGAGTTAACCTTAAAAGTTTGCAACAAATATTTATTAAGCATAAATAATTCACTTAATCTTCCCAGTAACTCAATAAAGTAGAACTTAAATGATCCCCTTTTAAGATGAGAAAACTGAAGCTTGTACAATTAAAACATATTTTCTCAAGGTCACCTAAATAATAAAGAAGCTGGAATTCAGTCTTATTTCTATTTAACTCTGAACTGACACTGGTGCTACAGTAATGGTAAGCTTCAAAACCAAGTGGGGCAAATGTAACTGACCTGATGTTTTTAGGGGAAGAAATCATCACATTAATTAGCACAAATGATTATGTGGGCCTACATAAGATATTTTTAAAAATTGAGACTAACCTTGGGAGAATTGATTCTTCTTGCACAGGTAATAAACAAGAAAAAAAACATTTAACTAGTTAATTCAAGACTAAACATAAGGTGGTTTTTCCTAGCATCTTCCATGAGGAGAATCAGGAGAGTGTGGGCAGGGAACATTCAAGTTTGCCACATGACATGAACAAGAATGTAACCACATTCAATATTCTTCAGGTCCCTGCTATTCACAACCACTGACAGTTTTGAAACAGAGGTCAACTGCACAGGCTTATTCTCCTTATTGTGGACACAGGACCAGGTCAGGGAGACCCGTTTTTTCAAAGAGCTCTAAGATACCAAAGCTTTTGGAATTCCATGTATAACCTTACTGATGAGCCATATTGTTGTTCAGTTGCTAAGTGGTGTTCAACTCTTTGTGACCCCATGGACAGCAGTATGCTCTGCTTCCCTGTCCCACACCATCTCCTGGAGTTTGCTCCAACTCATTTCCATTGAGTCGATGATGCCATCCAACTGTCTCATCCTCTGTTACCCCCTTCTCCTGCCTTCAGTCTTTCCCAGCATCAGGGTCTTTTTCAGTGAGTCAGCTCTTCGCATCAGGTGGCCAAAGTATTGGAGCTTCAGCTTCAGCATCAGTCCTTCTAGTGAATATTCAGGACTGATTTCCTTTAGGATGGACTGCTTTCTCCCTGAAGTCCAAGGGACTCTCAAGAGTCTTCCTTAGCACTATAGTTTGAAAGCATCGGTTTTTTGGCATTCAGCCTTCTTTATGGTACAACTCTCATCCATACATGACTACTGGAAAAACCATAGCTTTGACTTTACACACTTTTGTCAGCAAAGTAATGTCTCTGCTTTTTAATACACTGTCTAGATTTGTCATAGCTTTCCTTCCAAGGAACAAGCATCTTTTAATTTCATGGCTGCAGTCACAATCTACAGTGATTTTGGAGCCCAAGAAAATAAATCTGTCACTTGTTTCCATTTTTTCCCCATTTATTTGCCACGAAATGATGGGACCGGATGTCATGATCTTAGTGTTTTGAATGTTGAGTTTTAAGTCATGGTATTGGGCAAATTTAATTTGAAACTAAAAGAAAAAAATAGAGCCTGGTGCAGTTATTTCTGAAAGTATGGGCTTATAAATGTAAACTAGAGGTGTGTGGGTTAAGCCGGTGGTGCCTGGGAGTGCCTGTGATTTCTCATTGTAGAAATGCGTTGAGTCTGAGAAGTCACAGATTGTTGTTAAGGTTGTGAAGATTTGTTGGAAATGAAGCCAAACTTTTGAAGCAGATTCGCAGGTAGTGTACAAGCTTTGAATCTCTATAGCTATCTTTGGAGCTTGAACGTTAGGGGATAGGAATTGGCAGCCATCTGCCCTAGCAGTTTGGTTGCATCTGGAGGGACTGACAGGGCTTCCTTGGTGGCTAGGATGGTAAAGCGTCTACCTACAGTGCAGGAGACCTGGGTTTGATCCCTGGGTTGGGAAGATCCCCTGGAGAAGAAAATGGCAACCCACTCCAGTACTTTTGCCTGGAAAATCCCATGGATGGAGGAGCCTGGTAGGCTACAGTCCATGGGGTTGCAAAGAGTCTGACAGGACTGAGCGACTTCACTTTCACTTGCAGAGGCACTGATGAGCAGAGTGAACTGGGCTGACCAAGAGGCCCTTAGAATTTGGGTCTATATGAACCTCAGAGCTAACCCCAGCTTTCTAATGATGTTGTCAAACTCTGGACAATATTTGGGTCTATCTGGGACTGTGAAAATACATCCTCTTAAAAAAAATGCCATTAAAGCTGAGATGCCAACTTAGAGTCAAAGTTGAGGTAAACTCTGTAGGAATAGAGTCTCCTGTTCTTGAAAACAGTCTAACTTAGCATCTTACAATATTCATATTAACCTGACAAAAAATTCTCAAAGATGAGTGAGTAAATTGATTTCATATTTTCATAATGCTATTACAGTTTGAATTTTTAGTAGTTTACAGGATTTACAAATAATCATTTTATCAATTTAAAAAACCCTGTGACTATACATTCACATACATTTCTGGTTGCATGAGTCATTATTTGAAAGTGCCCTTTGCCGCAAGGTTCTTACTTTAGCTACCTTAAGATTAAATCTGCTCACAGCAAATATCTATACAAGTTTTCTCAATTTTAATATCCTTGAAACAAGAAATGCTCTTTAGATTACAAACCATGAGTTTTTAGTATGTTCTTGGGCTTTTTGTTGTTGGAGGACATATTTTGGGGACATAACCACCAGAGGGGCAGACAGGCTAATCAGTGAAGTTACTATATTTCACATTCCTTAAAAAATCTCAATTAGTCTTTGTAATATTTCAGATGGGGCAAATGAGGTATAGGGAAGTCATACCTGTTATTCAATTTCATAGCATGCTCAGCCTTGCTTCATAACACTTACTGTAATTATAACTAAGGAGCTGTGTTCATAAAATGTTTAGTGTCTATGTCCCATTAGAGTATAAATCCTGTGAGTGCAGGCTCTGTGTCTGTGTTGTACATGCCATATTTCCATTGAGCCCAGTTCCTGAAACTTGAAATGAGGTCAATAATTATTGGTTAAAGAAATGGATGAACAAAGCAAGGAAGTGACCCATTCAAGGACACATGGAATCAACAACTGAAAGGAAGAAGAGGGGTAGTAGTTGTGAAAGAAACTTGGAGAAAAAAGTCCCAAATTAAATTTAGCTTTTCTCTCTAAATGAAAATAGGTTCATTTGGGGAAGGAAAAAAAAAACTGCTTTGGGTCGAACATCATTTTATTTTGTAAAATAATCATTTACTGTTAAAGGTAAACATAAATAGAATTCAGTAACTTGGTAAAATAATTCTATACTCAGTGCCAAGCCTGGCTGAGTGAGTATTGAGGACTAGAAAAGTTAGTGTTTATTCAATAATAATATGATGTATACCAATATTTATCACAGCATTATTCATTGTAATGTTTCCCAAAGTGGAAACAATCCAAACCTGCATCAACTGATAATAGGTAAACAAAATGTAGTATATACACACCATGGAATATTCTTTAGCCACAAAAAGGACTGAAGTACTGATTCATGCTGCCACATGGATGAACCTCAAGGACAGTATGCTACGTAAAAGAAACCATACCCAAAAGGTCGCATTTTGAATGATTTTATTCATGTGCAGTGTCCAGAATGTGCACATCTGTGGAGACATGAACAGATTATCAGTTGCCTAATTCTGGGGGAGATAGGAAAGTAGATTGTTTAGTGGGCATGGGGCTTCTTTTTGGTCAGCTGAAAATGTTCTGGAATTAGATAATTGTTGCACAACATTGTGAATATACTAAAACCCATCGAGTTGTATATTTTAAAATGGTTAAATGATGAATTTTAAGTTATGTGAAGTTTTACCTCAGTTAAAAATAAATGAATGAAGACTTCCCTGGCAGTCCAGTGGTTAAGACTTTATGCTTTAAATGCAAGGGGCATAGGTTCAATCCCCGATCAGGGAACTAAGATCCTACCTGCTATGCAGTACAGTAAAAAAAAAATTTTTTTAATAAGTAAGTTAAAAAAAGCCATATTAACATATTTATTTACTTTGAATACTATTTGGAGGAGGAGGAATGGAAATGCAAATTGATTTTTAAACATAGGTTTAAAGACTTTTTTTCTGATAGGGAACTCATTTTCAGTATATTAAAAACATGGACTTAATTGAAAAATAGGCTATTCAATCTAGGGTCATTCATTCATTATTATGATGGCAAATAGCAAAATATATTAAATGAATTGCAGTTTCTAGCCTGGCCTCTCGGTATTAAGACTGCAACTCAGCTAGTTAACATGCTAATTTTGCCAAGTTAGATAGACTCTCTGTATCTCATGGTCCTCATCTGAAAAATGAGTATAATAATAGTGCTTGCCTTTCTATTTCATGTATATCAATGTATTTCAATCCTTAGCTGCATATTAGGGTGCTGACTTTTTTTTAAATGATGAGTTCACAGGTGATTCACATGGACAGCCAGGATAGAGAATCACTAACATATAAAAGGCATGTAGCAACATGCCAAGCATGTGGTGAGCAGTGAATAAATGGTAGTTTAATAGTGTTGTCAAGGACTTACTAATTATATTATTTTTAAGATTAAAGTATATTTTTGGTGGTGTTCAGTTGCTCAGTCATGTCCAACTCTTTGTGACCCCATGGACTGCAGCACGCCAGGCTCCCCTGTCCTTCACCATCTCCCAGAGTTTGCTCAAACTCATGACCATTGAGTCGGTGATGCCATCCAACCATCTCATCCTCTGTCATTCCCTTCTCCTGCTTTCAGTCTTTACCAGCATCAGAGTCTTTTCCAGTGAGTAGGCTCTTTGCATGAAGTGATATGCAGAGAGTTGGCTTATTTGCATATAGTAGATAAAGTATATCTACTATAGCATAAAAAGTGAGGAGGGAAGTTAGGGTAAAAGGATGTATGAAGAACAAATACATTTCCACTGAAATTTATATTTTATTTAACAGAGTATTATACCAACTATAGTCAACAGGTAGATTCTTCTATCTTCGTAGAAGCTCTCTGAATTTTGTTTTAGGTTTTTAAATTTTATTGAAGTATAGTTGATTTACAATGTTGTGTTACTTTTTGCTGTACAGAAAAATGATTTAGTTATACACACATATATATGTTTGTATGTATTCTTTTTCATATTCATTTGAATTTTGATTAATGAAATTTCCCTATACAGCATATATTTGAAATACCTTTATTTGTTAGCAAATTGTATGTTTTCTAAAACCATTCACTTGCTTTCATGTGCTTCATTGCTGTGAAAGTATCACTTTGAAAAAAATAATAAGGATGCTGTAAACTCTCTTAAAACACAAAAATACAAAACTTCAATAATTGTGTACACATACAATACAGTGTTACGGGCTATTATTTGTGTGCATCTAAAATTCTTATGTTGAAATCCTAACCCCAATGTGATGGTATTAGGAGGTAGGGCCTGTGGGGGGTGATTAGGTCATAAGCATTCTTATAAAGGGGTCCTCAGAGCTCTCCAGCCTTTCTGCCATGTGAGGACACAATTAGAAGTCTGCAACTTGGAAGAGGCCCTCCCCAGAACCAGACTGTGCTTGCACCCTGATTTCAGACTTCCAGCCTCAAGAACTGTAGAAAATAAATTTCTGTTGTTTATAAGCCACCTAGACTATGATATTCTGTTTTAGCAGCCTCACCTAAGGCATGCAGTATCCCTGATTCAAGTAGATTCATCATTAATTGTACTACTAAGATGAGATCTGAGGAATAGAGAAACTAGGGCTTTTCACTTACTCTTACTGAGGCTCTGTCTCCTCATTGATGGAAAAAAAGGTTGAACCAGGTAATCTGTACGTTTCCTTTATCTCTAACATTTTGTGAGTTGGTGAGCACACAATTGCATTTTATGGTGTTAGATTTTACAAACTAGTTAGGTTGGAAAACTCATGAGCTCTCCTTCTGGTTACTACATTGCAGTTAACTTTCCCTACTGCAAGGTCCCTGAAGTGAACATATTCCCACTGAATCTTATTTTTTTGTGATGTGATTTTCTGGTCTCTTGTCCTTTCTTCCAGCTTGTTTAGCTTTATTTTTATGACTTTTTACTAGCAAAGTATGAACCATCAGTTCTTACTGGGTATGGTATTCCCTCCAAGGGGTATTTTGGAAATTTGTGGGCTTTTTGGTCTTTTAGTATAGTCAAATCTGAACATTTAAGTGTTGAAATACATATTCCTTTATTATTTTTTTTATTGAAGTATAGTTGATGTACAGTACTATTTAGATAATTGTATGTATAGACATACAACATACAGATTCACAATTTTTAAAGATTAAACTCTATTTATAGTTATAAAATATTGGTTATATTTTTTGTGTTACACAATATATCCTTATAGCTTATTTTATGCTTAATAATTTGTACCTCTTAATACCCTATCCTTAACTTGCCTTTCCCTGCTCCCTCTCCTCATAGCAGTTTGCTCCCTGTGAGTCAGCTTCTTTCTTGTTTAATTCAGTAGTTGTATTTTTTAGATTCCACGTGTAAGTGATGTCATACAATATTTGTCTTTCTCTTTCTGACTTATTTCAGCTACCATTCAGTGTTTGTCTTTCTCTTTCTGACTGACTTCAGTTACCATGATGCCCCCCCAGTCCATCTGATTGTTGTAAATGGAAAAATTTCATTCCTTTTTATTGCTCAACAGTATTTAGTATTCCATTGTGTGTGTGTATATCTTCTCTGGTGGCTCAGATGGTGAAGAATCTGCCTGGAACGTGGGAGACCTAGGTTCGATTCTTGGGTTGGGAAGATCCCCCGGGGAAGGAAACAGCTGCCCACTCCAGTATTCTTGCCTGGAGAATCCTGTCGACAGAGGAGCCTGGCGGGCTATAGTCCATGGGGCCACAAAGAGTTGGACACGACTGACAGACTAACACACACACATGTGTATATCTACATCTATACAAACATCCCACATCCTCTTCATCCATTCATTTGTTGATGGATGCTCAGGTTGCTTCCACATCTTGGCAACTGTAAATAATGCTGCTATGAACATTGGAGTACATATATCTTTTTGAATTAGTGTTTTCATTTTTTTGGATATATACCCAACAGTGGAATTGCTGGGTCATATTGTAGCTCCATTTTTAGTTTTTTGAGTCACTTTCATACTGCTTTCCACACTGGCTGCACCAACTTACAATGGTGTATGAGGGTTCCCTTTTCTCCATAGCCTTGCAAACATTTGTTATTTATATTCTTTTTAATAATAGCCTTTCTGAAAAGTATGAGGTGACATTGTAGAAATGTACATTATTTTTTATTTTTTAAAGTAACTTATTGAGTAATTTTAAAGAAATTTTTTTCTTCAGATAATGATGTGTTATATACACTTTAAATGATGTAGATAGGTAGGTTATGTATCTGTGAATTTCACTTTAGGGTAGTACAGAAAGCATTAGAAAATATTTTTATAAGAGGGTATGGTTGAGGATCATCAATGATAAACGTACTGTGATGCTGATACATACTGCAGTGGGGAGAAAGAGACAGGAAAGATAATATTTTACATTTATCTGGTAATACTTAGGTACTATATTTTGTATGTGACCTTACTATGCATGATTATCTCATCCTTCTAAAACAGGTGGTATTATTTTTCTCTGTTTCATGATGAAGATACTGAGGCTTAAGGAAATTTATTAACTTCATTCCCTCATCAAATATTTTAGAGCCCACTATCTGTAGCTACAGGTATTTGGAGGAGAGCTGGTAACAGAAAAGACATAATTTCTGCCTTCAGGGAGTGTATATTTTAGTGACGAGAGAGAGACTAAACCAAAACAATAAATAAAGTAAGACAAGTCAGGTTGTGATGGGTGTCATGAAGACACTTGAATGAAATGACTTGAGAAAACTTGCCCAAAGTGGCCTAACTAGTGAGTGGTGGGGCTCCATCTGAATGTAGACGTTACTTTATGGCTGTCATAGCCATTGAATGACCATCACTGGTATCAAATTACAAGGCCATCACTTCTTCTGAGGTTGTCTAGAAAGATAGCAGAATGTGTGAATGAGTAACCAAGAAGAAAGATCTATTCAAGGCAAGTATCGCTGGGTATTTTTTCCTTTTTGCATTCCTGTCCGATGAAGTGCCTGCAGGACACTGATAATTACAACAGTCCCTCCTGTACTCTGAAGCATTTGCGTTTTTAACACTGCTAATCCTTACAAAAATGCATTTCTAAGTCAATAAGGTTAAATGCTTTTCTGATTTCTTAAGTGTGATTTTCAGAAACATCCTCAATTTTATTCCCCTATGGCAATGTATCCGTCATACCCAACTTTGGATAAGGGTATCCACTCTATGAGATGAGAAATTGAGTACTGGATACAGATGTTGCTGCTTTTAAAAATGAAATAGCAGGAGCTTTGGATAGACATTTGGAAGGGTGATTATAGTCATTGGGCTGCCCTCATGGCTCAGACAGTAAAGAATCCATCTGCAATGCAGGAGACCTGGGTTCGATCCCTGGGTTGCGAAGATCCCCTGGAGAAGGGAACGACAACCCACTCCAGTATTCTTGCCTGGAGAATCCCATGGACAGAAGAGCCTGGGAGGTTACAGCCCATGGGGTTGCAAAGAGTTGGATGTGACTGAGTGACTAACACTTTCACTACTTTCATAGCCATTCCATAGATAAGTGGTAGAGAGGTAGGTAAGGCTTCTAAGCAAGAGGACCTACCAACTAAAGTCTAGACCATGAGAGTGTCTGGGAAAAGCCTTTTGAAATGAAAAAACTTGGAAAGTTATGTTCTGCCTTCAAGAAAAAGATCAATGTTAGGAACTCTAGTGATTGCTACTACAAGATAAAGATTAGAGAGAAAAGTACACGCTTTTCTTTTTTTTTAATATCTTAAAGCTTTGTTCAAGTTATAAATTCTTTAAATATATACAGTGATAAACAGATCTTATGTTTGGTTGTTTGAATCATGATTTCAAATCTGTGGAAAAAATAGAATGAAATAGAAGGGAGAGTGCTGCTTTATTGGTCCTGGTTATCAGTTCCAAGGAAATCGTCCTCCTGGTCCTCATGGCCACACAGTTAGCAGGAATTTTGATGCTGTAACTATTTTCCTAGACAAAAACAGCCTGCAAAGAAAAATAAAAAGCTTCAGAACACATCTTGTAAACTCCAGCTTATAAAGACAGTGATCATATCTCCATGCACATATCAAGCAGAGCTCATGTAAATGCTTAGATTAATTGTGTTTTTGGAAAACATGCTAAATACCTGGTCATCTTTTTCATTCATTCTTTAGCTCTTTATCATGTTCTTTGGGGTACTCAGAGATAAATATTAATTCTAACCTTGTGTTTACTATTTAAAATGGTATAGCAAATAAAAGGTGATTTTATATACGTGTATTTCATAGAAAATTTCCTACTCTTGTTCTTGACTATTCCTTTTATCTTTATAGATGCTCAAAATTTGACAAAAGCCAATCTAACATTCCTACTTTATGTATGTTGCTTTAAAGGCACACTTCTCCCTAATACTAATTAGCAGTCTTATAATGAACAGCACAGTTAATTTCTCAAGCAGCATAACTTGCATTGATTTCATAAATTTGAGGGTTAACTTTAAATTGTTTCTGTAATAATTTTTTAGTATTCATCACCAAATCCACACTGGTCAGCTCAGACTCTGGGGAATTCAGTAACTATCTTGTACACTCAGTTCATCTTTTGCAACTATATTGGCCAACTTGCAAATTTATCTGCAGCATGCCTGGGTGGTTTTGTAGAGAAAACAGCTACTCTCAGGGGGCTAATGCCTCTTCTCCACCAATCAGAATACGGTTCATGATTCATTAGGTTTGTTGGCTAGATTATTTAACTTAATTCAATATAAATTATTTAATTCCAAAAGCCTTCCTGGTATTCAGTATGAATGAAACAATTATTCCTGGACACACTCATCCAAATAACACCACACAGTTTTACCAACCCCCAAGACAGTCATTAAATTCCAGCTATCCACAGCTTTACACAAGCTCCTCATGCTGAGTTTTTGAGGATTACAACATTACTGAAATTGTTTGGATTCAATAAAGGACTGTTATTTCTGTATTTAATGAGAACATCCCAATTACATAGCAATGTGATTATATATAATCATAAACTATTTCGAGGTAGCAGTTTTGCATTTGTTTCGATAGTGTCCTTTATTTTGTTATCTATTCTAGTCCATACAAAAAGGAACAACTCCATGTTTTCTTAATGTTAAGTCTGCTGCTTAGAAGCTTTCCTCAAGGCTATCCATCACTTGACATCGTTTCTATCTGGTCAGTGGCTTGTGGAAGTAGGATCTATGGTTGGTGTATTTTTCTCTTGAATATAATTTTTATATGTCCCTAAATGTAGTATCCCTTTCTTAGATTAAGCTCTCTGGAAGCAGACTCTGAAGTAGAGAATTGTGTGTTTCCTGTAGGAAAGTGAGGGAGTCAAGATTGGTAGAGGGTTGGCGTTGTACCTGAGTGCCTCTTCTACAGGGCACTCTGGAGCTGGGATGGCCTTTGTAAATCTGTATCAACCAGTTATCAGCTGTGGGCTACTCTCTGGGAGAAGGCATAATGCTGTGGCCGAAGGCAGTCTCTAGCAAGCTACCAGCGGTCAGTATTCCCAGCAGCGTAGAGAATGAAGCGTCAGTCCTAAGGGAGGATCTCAGAGCACCACATATCCACTACCCCCATTCTAAGGAAAACCTGAGTGAGAAGTATTGACAGAAACTGAGATACAGAGGAAGAGCATGACTACTTTAATACATAGTCTTGATTTTCTCTTAAAATCTGTTAAAAAATTATTACTCCCCCCTCCCCCTCCCCGTTTTCCTTCTCTCCTTTGTCTTCAACCAGGCCAGGAATGGAATAAGGTAGACCCCAGAGGATTTCAACCCTGGAGAATAGCAAACAGTGTAGCAGAATTCCTGTGAGACCCAGCTGAAACCCTCAGATGTGGTCTGAGGCCTGCTTAGAGACCTGTGCATAAAATGGCATTTGGAAAAGGGAAGATGCTGTTTAAGTTTAAGAAGAGGAGTCAGTTACAAGTGACAGTTTGGTTCTTTCCCTCATTACTCCTTACTCATAAGTACAATGCACTTGTGTATTCACACTGGCATTTCTCTAGCTGGCCACACTTGATTGCACCCTCCAACTTAAAGAAGATTCCTTATGGCCCTCAGATAGAGGCAAAAGAGTCTTTCTTTGTTACCAAAGTCTTCTCTCTAAGCCTTCTCCTCCCACCCTTCCCACAACTTATGCCTGTCCTTTTGTTGTTCAGTTGCTAAGTTGTGTCCATCTCTTTGTGACCCCATGGATTGCAGCTTGCCAGGTTTCCCTGTCCTTCACTACCTCCTGGAGTTTGCTCAAATTCATGCCCATTGAGGTGGTGATGCTATCTAACCATCTCATCCTTTGTCACCCCCTTCTCCTTTTACCTTCAATCTTTCCCAGCATCAAGGTCTTTTCCACTGAGTTGACTCTCTGTATCAGCCTTGCTTTTCCATGATCCTCTCTTTCATTCATTTATTTAGTCATTAATTTACTCTTTTATTTATTGACTTCCTACTAAGTGCCAGTTTCATTCCAGAGTGTCTGGGTCTCAACTGACTGCCCAGACTGTGTGATACTTGTTTTGCTTCTCGTCTGGCTCTTGTTTGTTCTGACTTCTGGGTCATAGCTGGTCCTAACACAACAGTTGTCAGTTCAGTTCAGTAACTCAGTCATGTCCGACTCCTTGCGACCCCATGGACTGCAGCACGCCAGGCTAACCTGTCGATCACCAACTCCCAGAGCTTACTCAAACTCATGTCCATCGAGTTGGTGATACCATCCAACCATTTCATCCTCTGTTGTCCCCTCTTCCTCCTGCCTTCTTTCCCAGCATCAGGGTCTTTTCCAGTGAGTCAGTTCTTTGCATCAGGTGGCCAAAGTATTGGAACTTCAGCGTCAGTCCTTCCAATGAATATTCAGGGATGATTTCCTTTAGGATTGACTGGTTTGATCCCCTTGCAGTCCAAGGAACTCAAGAGTCTTCTCCAACACCACAGTTCAAAAGCATCAGTTCTTCAGCACTCAGCTTTCCTTATGGTCCAACTCACATCCATACATGACTACTGGAAAAACCATAGCTTTGACTAGATAGACCTTTGTTTGCAAAGTAATGTCTCTGCTTTTTAATATGCTATCTAGGTTGGTCAGCTTTTCTTCCAAGGAGCAAGCGTCTTTTAATTTCATGGCTGCAGTCACCATCTGGAGTGATTCTGGAGCCCAAGAAAAGAAATTCTGTCACTGTTTCCATTGTTTCCCCATCTATTTGCCATGAAATTATGGGACCAGATGCCATGATCTTAGTTTCTTGAATGTTGAGCTTTAAGCCAACTTTTTAACTCTCCTCTTTCACCTTCATCAAGAGGCTCTTTAGTTCCTCTTCGCTTTCTGCCATAAGGGTGGTGTCATCTACCTATCTGAGGTTATTGATATTTCTCCCAGAAGTCTTGATTCCAGCTGTGCTTCATCCAGCCAGCATTTTGCATGCTGTACTCTGTGTATAAGTTCAATAAACAGGGTGACAATATATAGCCTTGACGTACTTCTTTCCCAATTTGGAACCAGTCCATTTTTCCATGTCTGGTTCTAACTGTTGCTTCTTGACCTATATGCAGATTTCTCAGGAGGCAGGTAAGGTGGTCTGGTATTCCCATCTCTTTCAGAATTTTCCACAGTTTGTTGTGATCCACACAGTCAAAGGCTTTGGTGTAGTTAATAAAGCAGAAATAGATGTTTTTCTGGAACTCTCTTGCTTTTTCTATGATCTATTGGATATTGGCAATTTGATCTCTGGTTCCTCTGCCTTTTCTAAATCCAGCCTGAACATCTGGAAGTTCTTCTTTTTTTTTTGTTAAGAACAAAATACTTTTATTTTTATAAATTTTAGCAAATAGTTTATTCACTTATTTTCTAAATTTGTACCTTTTTTACTAGAAGTATTTTCATTAGTTCTCAAATGATGCTTCTAAAGTATTTCTCTATTTTATTTTTTTCATAGATTAACATTTTTTTATTTTTTAATTTATTTTTTAAATTTATTTTTATTATTTGGAGGCAACATCTGGAAGTTATTGATTTCACGTACTATTGAAGCCTGGCTTGGAGAATTTTGAGCATTACTTTACTAGTGTGTGAGATGAGCACAATTGTGTGATAGTTTGAACGTTCTTTGGCGTTGCCTTTCTTTGGGATTGGAATTAGATTTAGCTGATTCTCTTGTTTCTTGTTATTAGAAACCACTGCTTGACAAATCTGATGTCCTCGCCTACATTTCAGACCTATTAAGTGGTTTCTGAGAACTTCTCTGGTCTTCAAGTCTGATCTATTTCCTTTGATCACAGTTCATCTCCTGGCATATGCAATCTACTGTCACCAAATCCACTGTAAGCAAAGGGGAAAATCCCCCTAAATAAGAGTGGCTGTGGCAAAGACTGAATGGAAAAGCTGGACTATGGAGACTGAGGACAGCGTTTAGGAATGAGGAGAGTTGTTCAATAAAATTGGACTCACAGTTTGTCATTGATAACAAATTAATCATTTGACTTTGTATGAACAATTATTTGCCTCTTTCTCATTTCATTTCTCTCCCAGGGACTGAAAGTAATAAAACAATTGTTGTACTTGTTCTTTGGAAAACATTTTAATATTTCTGACTTTATTTTAGTTCAGTAACTCTAAATCAGTCTAGTTAGGGTTTAAAGTGGTTCACTTATTTGTTTTTTCTCTATTCTTTTACTTTTTTGAAGATCTTTATTATTTCCTTGCTCAAAAATGTTAAATTTTGTTTTATGACTTAGTTCAATGCAAGTTACTTATTTCAAAGGGTAAGAGTCAACAGAGTGAGTATACTTGTTTTGAAGTTTAATGCCTTTTTGGACTTTACACTGTGCCAATCTGCCTTGATGCCAACATGAAGGATGCCAGTGTAACCACAATCCCCTTAAGTATGTTGCATGTATTAGCTTCTTTAACCCCACAGTAGTCATATGATCTAGGCACCATTATTTCCAGTTTAAAAGCAAGGAAACAGATGAACAGAGGGTAACTTGTCCTCTGTCACCAAGATACTCAACTCCAGAGCCAGTGTTCTTGTCCATCAAGTTATACCACCTGGTTAGAAATGCACTCCAAGAAAACTCCAGAATCCAGTTATAAAGCTCATTTTGTATGCTGGCCTGATACTCCCTCATGTTATAGGTAACTTCTTCCATAATCTGTTGTTTGTTCAGGCCACAGCTGATGAAAATTTTCTTGCTGTGCAACTTAAACATGGGAGCCTGCTTTTCTGTCTCATCCCTTTATTGACTTTCCATATACCTTCTATTTTCATTTGAAAATTTATCTGGAGTCCCTTGACTATCCCTGTTAATTTTTTTCCCTGGCCATGTTTTGTTTTTTATTTGAATTTTGCAAGTGTGATATTTGAATTAGTAAAGATAGAACTTTTATGAAAGATTCAATATCAAAATTAAGTTGCATTGCAAGGCATTATGGGTAAAATTGGAAGGAAGAGTATTTAAAAATCCCCATTGAGGTTCTCTAACTAAGTCTGTTTGAGGCTAATGCTCATCTCAGCTTGATTTATGATTATATATTCTGACGTATGAAATGCTGTTTATAAATAGTTTAATAAAGGGCTATTGCTCCAAATTCCAAATTAGCAGTGAGGATGATTTCCATTAGAGAAGACAGTTTTGGAGGATTTTGTTTTTGATACTTAATAAAGTGAATTCTTTTTCTCAGTACAATACATGCTGTTGACTTGTGGCTCAGCTCTAGGGACCTGATGTTGTATTCAAAGAGTAAAAATGTATCTCTGCTCATTGTTTATGTACTACATTTTAGGTACATGCGGCAAAGTTATTTTCCTTACAGTTCCCAGTTCAGCCTTTTCTCTTGATTATATGTTAAAAATATGTGCATAAAGTCCCCAGTATCTCAGTTTAACAATGTGACTCTCCAAGCCTCTTTTATTAAGTGACATTTCTAGTATTTTAATGAGGGTTTGACATTTTCACATGTTACAATTTTGTTTTATTTTTATATTCATTGAAGTGACTTTCATGTTGCCTTTGTGTGCAGTCAGTTTACAATTTTTAAAGGTACTTGGAGACATCTTTTCAGAAAGAAGAAGTACATCAGGAAACCATTCAGGATTCTCAGTGTTAGTCTTCAGTGGAGTGTGCTTTTTTAAAAAAGATTGCGAGGCTTTAAGTGTAGGGGTTTTGTTCTGAGCAGCATGTAATACTAGATTCTTTGGAGATGGCAAAACATGATTTAGACCAGAGCTTTCAAATTCAAACACCTGGACGGCCCAGTGGGTGACATAAGGAAAAGAGGTGGGCGCAGTGGACTGCAGAGGGCTGTAACAGGTGTGCCCCCCCACCCACAGAAAGGACAGCTGCACATTTGCCCTTTCAGGTAGTTGCTATGAGGAAATTTCAGTATCATCCAATTTTCTGAATTCTAAGGGGATCTGGACGATTAAGTGAAATATTCTAATTTGAGACATTGGCTATTTCTGGCCTTGATTATCCAGCACACAACTGGCCACAGGTACTTTGTTCATAGAGAATGATTAATGCTTCCAAAGAACCGAGAAGGAAAGGTATGATCAGAGATTGTCTTTCAAATGACTCAGAAGAGCAGAACCCCATTCCAGGACTCTTTCTTCAGGTGCCTTCTAAGGGCAAAGCACTGTGTGGTATCATTCTGAGGTGGCAAAAGGGACCATGAACCCTCACTTTTTAAAATTAATTTAATTGGAGGATAATTACTTTACAATATTGTGGTGGGTTTTGCCATACATTGACATGAATCAGCCACAGGTGCACATGTGTGCTCCCATCCCCCATCCTGACCGCCCCCCACCCCCGACCTTATCCCTCTGGGTTGTCCCAGAGCACCGGCTTTGAGTGCCCTGCTTCATGCATTGAGCTTGCACTGGTCATCTATTTTACATATGGTGTATACATGTTTCAATGCTATTCTCTCAAATCATCCCACCCTCGCCTTCTCCCACAGAGTCCAGAAGTCTGTCTTTACATCCTGTGTCTCTTGCTACCTTGCTATAGGATTGTCGTTACTGTCTTTCTAAATTCCATATACATGTTTAATATGCTATATTAGTGTTTTTCTTTCTGACTTACTTCACTCTGTATAATAGGCTCCAGTTTAATCCACCTCATTGGAACTGACTCAAATGCATTCTTTTTTATAGCTGAGTAATATTCCATTTTGTATATATACCACAACTTCCTTATCCATTCGTCTGCTGATGAACATCTAGGTTGCTTCCATGTCCTAGCTGTTGTAAACAGTGTTGCAGTGAACATTGTGCTGGGTCGAATGGAAGTTCTGTGTCCAGTTTTTTAAGGAATCTCCACACTGTTCTCCATTTGGCTGTACCAGTTCACGTTCCCACCAACACTATAAGAGTGAACCCTCACTTTTTAAAGACCCCACAATTAAGCAGGAGGTCTAAGACACGACAGTTGTAAGTAAGTGAAAGGTGAAGTCAGACAAATTCCAAAAGGGATGTTCAAATGAAATTCAAAGGAGGGAGAAGTCTCATCTGATTGGTAAGACCAGGGACAAGTTCATGGCTATTGAGAGGAACCTTGACAATGATTATAGGATTGTGGTGAATGTGGGACAAAGAACATTCCAGAAGAGAGCAGAGGTGGGAAAACAGGAGCATGAGGATGCTCAGAGAGCAGAAGCCAGTTTAAAGGCAGGAGAGCCATCAGTGAGAAGGCAAGCAAGGGAGGACGAGTGTATGTTATAGAGGACTAGAGGGAAGAGGTCTTACAATGATTTTAGTAGACAGTGAAAAGCCATCAATGCTGGAGAGTATTTTGCCTACTATTTTCTAGGGGTGAAATTTGAAAAACAAGATGGCAAAACAGAAAGAGGGCTGGGGTTAGGACTTCAACATGTAATTTTGCTGGGGGCAAATTCAGTCCGTAACAAATGAGCACATGAAGAATGCAAGAGTTTGCTCCTGTTTTCTAAAGCTATTGAAGTAAAACCATTGTCATTTCTAATGGTTTTAACATACCTAAGATTAAAGTGAATTTAACTGCAAGATAGGAGCATGTGATGAAATGCTAATATTAGGTTGGCCAAAAAGTACATTTGGGTTTTTCTATATCACTTTATGAGAAAACCTGAACAAACTTTCTGATCAACTGAATACAGCCTGTGGCACCCATTCTATGAGTTTAGAGAAAACAAGGCACTTTGTGCGTCCTTCTGTAATAAGTAAAGTGATAAAGTGTTAGTTGCTCAGTCATGTCCACCTCTTTGTGGCCCCTTGGACTATAGCCTGCCAGGCTCCTCTGTCCATGGGATTTTCCAGGCAAGGATACCAGGGTGGGCTGCCATGCCCTCCTCTAGGGTATCTTCCCAATCCAGAAATCAAACCGGGCTCTCCCGCATTACAGGCAGATTCTTTACTGTCTGAGCCGCCAGGAAAACAAGGTACTTTGTCCTTCCTTCTATAATAAAACTTACCAAGTCACTAAGTAAATCCTAACTCTGCTCCCAGTTTCTAGCACAGGATCTGGCTCATAAGAAGGTGCTCAGAAAACACTGGTAGAATGAACAAAGAATAATACTAGATTGGTTAGTGCGCCATAAAAAATCCATATATCCTAAAGGCTAGTCAGCCCTTTCATCAACCCCCCTTTTCCCACCACCACACATACCTAGTAGCTTTGGACTTAGCAAACAGTAAGAGATTTTATATATATATGTATATGTGTGTGTGTGTGTGTATGTATACACACACACATATATATATACACATACACACAGAGGTTATATATATAATATAAAGATACAGAAAAGAGTTCTCCATAATAACTTGAACATGGTGTGGGCTTCTATCTCACTGGAGGTTAGGTTATGAAGGCAGAGTGCAAAAAGACAGCATCATATAGTGCAAATTACCCTGAACATTCTTTAGGAAGTCATAGCATTGGAGATATATAAAACACTCTGCTTTTTCTTCCAGCACTCAAACAGCCCACTGCTTTCTTCTATTCAGCATTGGTTGAAGTTGGCTTGAATTGAAGGGTTTGATTATATGAAAAAGATATTTTTAAATGCTAGAATTAACTCCATGTGGTGATATACTGTCAGTATGAAAAGCTCCCCAGGACAGACTGCCTGAAGGATGGCAATTTTCTACTCCTCTCTCAGCCCCACATTAGGATATATGACTGTTGAGTAGAATGGTGGAGTGAAATCTCTTTCTCCTTCCCTCACTACCACAATGCTTCTTGATGGCCCAGCATGTGTGCTTGATTTCCCTCAAGTTAAAATGTGCATATGATGAGATTTCTCTGTACCCAGAATGGGGGAGGTGAATTGTTTCTGACCAAAGCCCAGGAGCTTTGCTGCTTGCACAGATGAGAATAAGGATCCTACATTGCTGGGCTGATGCTTGCGAGAATGCAGTAAAGTGCATGAGTCAGGCAGGTGTGGATCAATACCCTGCCGTGGCCACTCTGGCCAGAGTAGAGTCAGGACAGTTGGTGTTCAGTTGTGGGAAAAGTGAAATTATGTCTGCCTATTTGGATGATTTCAGGGGTTTTCAAGGGATCCTGGGTATCACCATGTCCTAAAGCGGGACACACACTTGGCATAGTGGAAGGAACTTGGTCTTGGAAGAAAGGAAAACGAGGCTGCAACTCGCAGCCTCACCTCTTCTCGCTTCCCTCTCTCCAATGTTTGCTTGCTTGTTTCAGCTTTATTGAGGAATAATTGACAAATAAAAATTATATATACTTAAGGTGTACAACATGATGTTTTGTTATGCATATACACTGTGAAATGATTATCACAATCAAGCTAGTCATCCGTCACCTCACACGGTTTGCTTTTTTTCTCATGTGATGAGGGCACTTGAGATCTACTGTTTCAGCAAATTTCAAGTATATAATACGGTACTGTTAACTATAGTCACTATTCAGTACATTGGATTGCCAGAATTTATTCATCTTGCATAACTGAAACTTTGTTAACTTTTGACTAATATCCCCCGAATTCCAGCCCCTGGCAAACACCCTTCTCCTCTCTGTTTCTGTGAGTTCTACTTCTATAAAGTCTACTTGTAAGTGAGATCATGCAGTATTTGTCTTTCAGTGTCTGGCTAATTTCCCTTAGCTAAGCTGCTCCAGATTCATCTATATTGTAGCAAATGGCAGAACTGCCTTCTTTTTAAAGGCTGAATAATATTCCATTGTGTGTATATATGTGTGTGTATATATATATATATGTATATATATATACATATATATACATAAGGGATTCCTCAATGGCTCAGCAGGTAAAGAATTAACGGGCAGTGCAAGAGACACAGGAGACTTAGGTTCAGTCCCTGGGTCAGGAAGATGCCCTGGAGAAGGAAATGGCAACTCACTCTAGTATTCTTGCTGAAAAATCTCATGGACAGAGGAGCCTGGCAGGTTGTAGTCCTGGGGTCACAAAGAGTCGGATATGGCTGAGCGATTAAGCATAACCTATATATGTATATTCCACATTTTCTTTGTTCATTCATTCATCAACGAACACTTAGGTTGTTTCCATATCTTGTTAACCTCGTGTCTTTGTGATTGTGAGATCTTTGGCAAAGTACCTGACCAACTATTATATGGACAATAATACATGATAGAGGTATTCAGAGGATTACAAGAGAAAATGTATGTAAAGCATTTAACTTAGAGGCTGGGACAAACTAACCAGTGAAGATATGGTAGTTTTCTAGCGACCTCCTAACCATGTGAACAAACCCATTTGTGAGGTGGGAGTGGGAATATGATAAACAGAAAAAAAACAAATAGTAAGTTACCTTGGTTAATCCCATACAATCAGACATAATTAATGGACTAGCCAAGACGACATAATTGGGTGTAGAGAATCCTGGACTGTGAATCAAGAGACTGGCTTCTAGTTCTGGGTGAACCTTGGGCAAGTCCTCTCTCCTTTTTGTTCCCTTAACAGTAAAATGAAGGACTTGAAAGATCTCTAAGATCTCTTCTAGTTCTAAGATAATAACAGTTTATGTCATGTCTCCTCATTGGTTCTCTTACACCTTCCAAATTAAACCATTTCTTTGGTTGGTCTTAAAATTTCACCATCAAATAGCTCTAGGCTCCCTTTGCAGTAGTTTCTCCTACTCTCACCTTGGAAAACCAACATTGCAGCAAATTGTCTCTTTGTTGTCTGGCCCCAGCATTTCACCTTTGGTCATCTCTGCCCCTCTTCATCTGTGGGTATTCTTCGCATCCTTTATTGCATGCCACATGATACCATGTCCATGAAGCTCTTCTGTATTTTCCTCAAGATATTTGTGTTGTATTCTTCTGTGGGGTCCCAATCAGTCTTTTAGGTGCTGGTTGACAATGAGGGAACAGTGGGGTGATGGGGGACAGGGGGATCCTGGTAGTTCTAACATTATTGGGCCTATGTGGTGTCATATCTGCAGGAAAGTGTGTGGACTTGGCTGGTAACTGAAGGAAAGACCCTTTAGATGATGCTTTTATAGAGCTCTGAAAGAAGAGAGCTGCTTTTCACAGTCAGGTTCTGGAAACAATGAAGCGTAGATGACATTTCTTTTAAGCTGTATGCAGAGTTTCCCCCAGAGGAAAGAGATTAGAAGACAACATTAATTATTCTCAAGACTGTGACTCCTGATTTTCACTAATTACTTACATTTGCCAACTGCCTATGCTGACTTGTGACAGTCCACTGGTAGGAATCCAGACCTGCAGAGAGAAAAATATTTGCTTCTGGAAGGACCTGTTGGACCTCTCCAGCTATGTCTAAAGTGCAAGGAAGCAGAGCAGTGACTCGGCAACTCCAGGGAAGGGGTCTGGATCTAAGACCCTCAACCACCAATTCTCATCAGTGGAAGAATTCTCACTGGTACATCCTTCTGTGCACCATCGTGGTTCATAGCATGGACGTTGGAGCCATGATTCCTGGGCTCAAATCCCAGTTCCTACCCTCCTGCCTGGCTAACTTTGTGATCTTGACAAGTCACCCAGCCTTGCACTGTGCAGGGCTGTGGCTGGTTTGAAGACTGTTTCATCAGGCCCACGTCTGCTCCCCTCTCTTCTCCCTGACCTCCTTGGGGGATGTTGTCAGCATAGCCTGGCATGGCCAGAGCTAGGCCAGTTCTAGTAGTATCTGTTCAAGAGTCTTCTAACTTTCCTTCAAGGTTTCCAACTGCCTTCTCAGCAGGCCCATCTCCTGGATGACCTCTGGGAATATTCTCATCTTTTGCTCTGTGGCCTCACAATTTCTGTGGGTAAGGATGGGTAAAATGGGTCAGATGAACTTACTGGGGAGGCAGCTACAATATGCAGCCTCCCTCCTGCTCTTTGAGAGTAAATATTGTATTAACTTGTTTTTCATTCATTGAGCTAGTCTTTACTAAGCATCTATATAGATACAGTGGGCTGTTCAGATTAACAGATGTCTGCTGAAATATGAGGCAGTGCCAACGAAGTCTCTCTAAAGCAGACACAATGCAGAATTTCCTTAACTAGGATTTACTAAGCATGAGACAGACATTGATTTTTGCCCTTTTCCTGGTTGTGGCCTGTTGGAGCCTCAACTACATTATAAAACAATGAGCGCTAAAATGGTAGAAATAAAGGGAGAATTTAGAAAGGTTAGCTAATCCAGAGTTGGGGTTCTTGGAAGAAGTGATCTCCAAAGAAGACCTAAAGACGAAAAATAAATAGGAGCTTACCATCCAAAGTGCAGGGTATGGGGTCTGCTCAGGGCAAAAGGAAAGCACTCTGAGGTTTGGATGGATGAGAGAGTACAGCCCTGACTGGGGACCTGAAATGGTGACTTTTGGGTAGAGGAGTAGACCAGCGGGGGAGTGTCCTTGAGGTCGTGAGAGAATTACAAGGTGATATTTGGATTTTAGAAAGATTGTTCTGGTCATAGCAGGAGGATGGATGGCGGAGATCCAGAGTGCAGGCAGCTGTTCAGCTTGCACCCAGCAAGGCCGTACTGGGGTGAATGAACAAAGAGAGCTCTGGATCACTGCTGGGAGATAGTTCTCACAGCGCATTGTTTAAGAAGCTGCTTATGACTCTGCACAGTAGTTTTGCCCTATCTGACCTTCAGCTTTCTTTTCTGTAAAATGAGTATTTCTAAAGACTTAGAAATGTAGTTCTGAATCATTTCTTAGGACCTTTTTTTTAAAAAAAATTTTATATAGTTGATTTACAATGTTGTGTTAACTTCTGCTGTTCAGCAAAGTGATTTAGTTGTATATGTTTTACGTATACAAACGTGTATGTAAAACATGTTGTATATGTTTTATGATTTATATACATATCTGTATATACATTCTTCTCATATTCTTTTCCATTATGGTTTATCATGGGATACTGAATGTACTAAGCAGTTGGATACTGTGCTAAGCAGTAGGACCTTGTTTATCCATCCTGTATATAATAGTTCACATCTGCTAATCCAAAACTTCCAATCTGTCCCTGCCCCGCAGCCCTCCCCTTGGAAATCACAAAAGACCTACAGTAATATTAATATGTACTTCTTCTTGATATTTAAACTTTCATTGTATCCCTCCTCCTCCCCAACCCACATCTCTGTATTGATTTTTCAGGGCTGCCATAGCAAACACCACCAACTGGGTGGCTCACACAAAATAAATTTTTTTTCTCACAGTTCTGGAGGCTGGAAGTCTGAACAAGGTGTTACCAGGTATGGCTTCTAGTGAAGCCTCTCTCCTTGCAAATGGTTGTTTTCTCACTGTGTCTTCACGCAGTCTTTCCTCTGCGTGCACACATTTCTGGATCATCTTTGTGTATCCAAATTTCCTCCTCTTATAAGAACACCAGTCCTATTGTAGTAAGGTCCACCTAATGGCCTCACTTTAACTTAATTAACTCTGTAAAGGTCCTTTCTCCAACTACAGCCACCTTCTGAGGTGCTAGAATGGGCTTCAACATACGAATTACAAGGAATACACAATATCATAGCTCTTTCTTTTTTAAATCTATTTTGAATTTTATAAATTTTCTAAAAATTTAGTTTTTTTAGTTTAAATTAAAATTTAATTTTAAAATTTAAAAAATTAATTTTAGTTCTAAAAATTTACTAAATTTTCTAAAACTAGAAACATCCAGGCTTGGTTGGAGGCACAACCTTCCCTAAATTCTGGTTCTCTTTTCTATGCCCCTTTCACCTGTGTTTGATCCTCATATGAGTTAGTGATGGTGATGGTGATTTTATACACCATCCATTTGTGGGAGAAACAAGAACTAGCTTTTCTTCTTTGGTATAGTAGCCAAGTTTATTTTCCTACAGCATAGCTGAATTCTCTCCTCTGCAGTAGTAGGCCTTGTTCCCTCCTTTATTCAATTCTAGTCTTTATGCCCCAATGAGAGTCTTAATTTTTGGCTAGGCCTTATTTTCTTTCACATGCTTTGGCTGCCCAGAATAACTTCCAAATGAATTTATATCCTGTTCCTCCTAACCTCTTTCAAAAATCATCTCAAAAACCCACCATGATCTGCAAAGGCTTATTGCATTAATGTTCTCTCAATGTTTCCTGTCATTAGCCCAACGGGACTTGCTCACACATTTCAATTGCAGTCTCTTTAAGGCCAGGATTTCATTCCATTTTCCTGCTTTTGTCCACTGTGTTTTAGCAGCTCAGAAGGGCACGCATCTGTGGCACCCCATGAATAAATGAAATCGCACACTGTAATAATGACTATAGGGCATGCACTCCTCCACCTGCCTACAGAGCGAACTGCGCTTTTGACTCTTTTGCAAAATCATAACGACTCACTGGAGGTCTCTTCCCACCTACCTGATTCCAAGCCCAGTGAATTATAAACATATTTTATTTAACAAATTCGCTTTTATTACTACAGTCAGCTCCTATCACAATAGTTAAGGTTCTGTTTGCAGGTTCATAACTTGGCCATAAAATTTTGCTTCAGGCCGATACTTCAGTCTAATGACTCTTGGTACAAAATGTCATTATTAGAATCTCTTTCTTATAACATCAAAGAAAGTAAAAAAAAAAAAAATACTTGGACTTAAAGAGAAAAGAGTTTTCAAACTTTATTATTTTGCCTGGTGCCTCTCCAGGATGCTCTCTGGACTACCTTCTCTCAAACATGGATTCTAACAGGAGTGCTTGAAGCTTGAAACTGACTCTGGCACTTACAAATGCATTTTGGTATTTTTTGAGCTTGTTTCTGGTGTACAAATCTTTAGAAGAAATAAAAATGACTGCCTATTTTGACTAAATATGACTTTTTCTTAAATACTCACAACGGGACCTACCTTCTGCAAAGATAGGAGCCCTTGTCACTTAGAAGCTCTTGTTAACACTTACAAAAGGACTCGGGAGGCATGTTCAATAATGGTTTCTTTTAAATGCCAGTTATTTAGTTAAAAGGGAGAGTAACTATAGAAGGATTAAAAGATTTATTTTCTTTTGAAATCTATGGTTTCTTTAAAGTTCATGGATAAAGGTGCAATTGCCTGTGTCTTACCTGCATCCTTCTAAACAACCAATGAACCTATTCCAGAAGAAATTCAATTTCCCCCTGAAGGAGTATAAGTGAAGAGAGACCCACTCAAACGCAGAGACGGATTGCCTTGACAAGCTCTCCAACAGGGAATGAAGCCAGATGGGGATTGAAATAGCTCAGGGGCCACCAGTCCGTGCCCAGCTAATTGTGTTAGCTGTGCTCAGGCTACAAGGAAGAAAGAAATTGTGACTAAGGGAGAGGTGCCCTTAAAAAACCAAGGCTCCTACATCATTGTAATGATGTCATGGCATGAATAAGCCCAGAACTCAAATGAAAGGATTTACTATCTGGTGTGCTCTTTTCAGCTGACTGGGGGAGAATGGAGATGAGATCAGTTACTTTTTGGTTGCCAATTAATATATGCTTTGGGTTAAAAAAATTATGAGAGTAGAAGAGTATTGAATTGTTGGCAAAAACATCAAAGATTAAATATACCAGTGGTTGCAAGTTTTTACCAATACAGGTTTCTTTCAGTCACCCTGAGCTGGAAGATAGTCCAGGTGTCTGGGATGCTGGGATCCTGGGATGCTAGTTGATAGCTGAAGGCAGCTGCTGCTTTGATATGGGACATTAGGTGAAGTCACTCTGATGACTTTGCACCTTAATTCATTTACATCATGAAGGCAGTGTAAATAGCTGGGGCGAAGAATTGTAATGTTTGAGACGTTTGTCCTTTTATTTGTTGTCCCTGAGAAGACTTTACCTTCCATAAAAAGCAGCCACATTTACTTTTAGTTTAAAGCTATTGGTCTCTAGCCAATGTCATGAGCATCTCTAGGGAACTTGTTTGAAATACAAATTATTAGCCCTGCCTCAGGCCTACAGACCCTGATGCTTGAAAAATTGAAGACAGGAGGAGAAGGGGACAACAGAGAATGAGATGATTGGATAGCATAACTGACTCAGTGGACATGAGTTTGAGCAAGCAGTCCATGGGGACACAAAGAGTCAGACGTGACTGGGCAACTGAACAATAACAATAGGCCTGCAGAGTTCAGGTGTGGGGTGTTGCCTGTTCATCACCTTTAGATGGTCAGCCTACAAAGAAGTCTGTAGGACTGATCTTTTCAGATTCCCATGTGAAAATATACAGGGACATCTCTCTAATGCATGGCCCATGTGTCAGCCCGGCCCTCAGAACTCAGGTACTTCCCCATTTTAACAAGACCCTCAACCACATCTCCAAGGCTGATAAAGTCAACATCAACAGCTATAAAAGCAGGTTGATCTGTAACAGATAAAAGGAAGCATGTGATCAAACAGACCAGATTCAAATCCTAGCTTTGCCATTTACTTAGTATGTGAATTCATGAGGTGATAGTAGGTAACAATATTTACCTTCAAGTATTATTGTAAAGGACTTCACTGGTAGTTCAGCTGGTAAAGAATTCGCTTGCAATGCAGGAGCCCCTGGTTTGATTCCTGGGTCAGGAAGATCCCCTGGAGAAGGGATAAGCTACCCACTCCAGTATTCATGGGCTACCTTGGTGGCTCAGATGGTAAAGAATCCACCTGCAATGTCGGAGACCTGGCTTTGATCCCTGGGTTGGGAAGATTCTCTGGAGAAGGGAATAGATACCCACTCCAGTACTCTTGCCTGGAGAATCTCCGTGGACAGAGTAGTCTGATGGGCTGCAGTCCATGGGGTCACAGAGAGTCAGACAGGACTGAGGGACTAAGAACGCAAGCACATTATTGTAAAAGTAAATGAAAGAACCCCTCAGGGCCATGGCATATTTTTATATTTTGACAGGGATAAAAGTGAGTTGAGATATTGTCCCTCAACCCTCAGAGTTCATGACTAGAGCAGTTGGTGCTTGAAACCAGTCATTGCAGCCTAGCCGGCTCACCCATTTATATCAATGTCCTATAAAAATATCACCAATTTCCATGCAGGCCATGGTGTGAAAATGATGAGAACCAGAATTCTACATAAGCAACTGTTCAAATTGTGGTTCCCCAGTAAGGCTTCAATAAATGGCAGTAGTTGTTGCATCTTTGCCTATTGATTAAGGCTACCATGAGGAACAATGACAAGTAATGCAGTGGTTGCCCTGAAGACCTTGGTATCCAAGGAAAACCCAGAAGACAGGTTTAACTCTGTGGAGAAAAGAAGAAACCCAGAAGGGCTAGTGATCTCAGCTATTCCAAATTTGACCTCAGCTATTCCACAAACTTGGGGTCGGTGTCAAAGGCCATGTTCACTTCCATGCTGTTGCTGCCCACAACAGCTCCTGGGAAGCAAGTTTCCAGAGCCAACAGTCCTCCTTTGCCCTGCTGTGTGGCAGCCCCATGCGTATCCTGGCCCACTCCAGTTTACGCTCCAGTTTAGTAAGATGCTCAGCCTCTTATGGTCAAGACTAGCTCTGTCAAGTAGAAATGAATATAGTCCTTACATGTTTTATAACTTTTTATTCCTTAATATTAATTTAGTGATATTTCTGGGATGAATAAAGACAAGACATATGATCATGAGGAAGACCAGAACTTGCTTTTGAGAAATGATTTTCTTTAGCATGAAGTATAAAAATCTCCTCTCAAGTAAGGTGATAACTAGGAAAGCACAGATTTTATGATGTTGGTTTTTTATGTTCATTTGCAATTTAAATAAGTAGGATCTTTGGTTTGATGATAAGGGGGAAACCTCAGCATTCTGTTGGAATGTACATGGAGCTTGGGAGATGGGAAACAAATTATGCTAGGAATAGGGTATTTTGTTTTCATTTTGTAGATGGAAAAACTGAAGCTCAGTGTGTTAAGTAACTAATTTAAGGTCATGCAGCTAGTTAAGAGCAAAGCTGATACTTAAGCCTGGTACCATCTAACCTGGTTCTACCTAACTTGTTAACACATGCTGTGAGTCTCCTGTGCTGCCTTCTTAGAGACCGAAGTGGAAAGTAGAATAAAAAGAGAGGAGTCTAACTGGGAGCAGGAATTCCCATTGGAGGGGATGACTTAAAGACTCAGGTAATGTGTAGGCAAAATATTGGGGAATAGAATGTAGTTGAATCCCTGGGGTGGATGACTAGGCCAGATCATCTAGGAAATAAAGATATTTAAGGAAGGGTGCATGTCTCAGTTAAGCTATTAAAGCCTGTAGTTAGGGGTTTTATTAAATTATAAAAAAATTAAAACAGTATGGTACTCTCTTAAACATATTATGTTTCAGGAGTTAGCTCTAATCGCTTTTTAAAATCCTGGTATGTTGAATATTAAATAGTGTTAGTTGCTCAGTTGTGTCTGGCTCTTTGTGACCCCATAGACTATAGTCCACTAGGCTTCTCTGTCCATGGAAGTCTCCAGGCAAGATTACTAGAGTGGGTAGCCTTTCCCTTCTCCAGGGGATCTTCTCAACCCAGGAATCAAACCCAGATCTCCCACATTGCAGGCAGATTCTTTAATGTCTGAGCCACCAGGGAAGCCCATTAAATAAATGGAAGATATAAATATTGGCTTTATTCCATTTTGTTACTTCATCTCACATATGTAATGGCATAAATTAGATATCAGATCATTACCTAGGCAAGAAAAGTGAGACAGATGAGAAAGGAAGTAACTTTGGAAATGCCCCTACCAACTGTTTCCAGTTTATCTGAGTTAGATAGTGGCTAATAAAAACACACACAGTAATGTGACTGAATAATAACTAATACATGTGGAATGTCCAGAGAATATGCTCTGGTCATGTTCCCATCATGATCTGAGCTGAAATGTGAGGTCAAGTAACTGTCCCAAGCACAGCAGGGCCAGGTCTGACTGTTGGACTGGAACAAATGAACTAACGGACCACTCCAGACAGGTAAGGGATTAGCCCTGAGCCTGTGGATCTGCCTTGACACACATACGGCACCCGGTAGTTTACCCTCGTCACACTTACTCTTGGTTTGAGATTCATAGAGTCAAGGCAAGATGCCACCTGAGACCTTCCAAAGGCCATGAAAGCAAAATCAGAGCAAAACCTTTTCCATCACTGACTCACCAAAATGAGCATCCGTTCTCCTGAAGGCTGATTTTCCTCCTGAGCAAAAGGCACAGCCTCAGATGGAATTTTCCAGTGTTGTTTTCACACTTCTAATTTAAATTGTAACACTTTTCCACTCATCTCCCCTACATGTTCCAGCAGAGGGTAGCACCATGGCTGTCTGGGGACAGTGGTGTTAAAATGCTATTTAGAAAAGGATCCCTGGCTTTAGGAGGAAAACAAAAAGAAGCCAGAGAAAGGAAACAACAGAAAGAGCAGGAAGTTGAGCAGAGACACAGTCTAGTAGGCAGTTCCAGACTTGGGCTCTTTCTGAGCTCTGTGTTATTGCTTTTGAGCTTCTCATTCATGTTGCCCTGGTTGGGCTCCTCTGATGGAACATAATTGTGTCTCTGAGGTGAAAATTCTGGAAGAGCCAAACTGTTAATGAAACTCAAATAGCAGATGCGATTTTGATGCCCTGCTCAGAGTACTTTGGCCTCCCCTGCTCCCTTCCATGGCCATGCTTTTCTAACAGCTGCTTCTGCATCTCTCTGCCAAGAGCATTTTCAGGGTGTAAGCATGCTCAGTTCATCCAGAGCAGGCCATAAGGTAAGACCCCTGGAAGCAGCATCCTCACTGATGACGGGGGAAAAGTTGGTAGACAAATACCCTCATCTCCTTACCCTCTGATGGGACAACTCTGAGGGGGCTTCTCTAGTCTCCTGAAGCTCCCCAGTGGGGCTGAGCCCCTGTGGCTCACAATGATTATCTGCTCACAACACACCTGCCTTGACTTTCTTCCCTTTTTATCTCATTTCCACCCTTACCAATGCTTCCTGGATCACCTCAAATAAATCCTTGTTTCAGAGTGTGATTCTGGGAGAATCTAACCTCAAACACTAGGCTAACTGGGAGATAGGAAATATTAAAGAGCAAAGCTGCAACGTATTAACTCACAGAGGTGGAAGTTTTAGGGTTTTCTGACTTAGGAAGAAAAGTGATTCATCAGAGACCATGTACTTTTCTCAGGTCCCTGACATTGGCTAATACCACCATTGTTTTAGTTACTCTGCCCAGAAACCCGGACTTTGAATCTCGAGCACACTGACAAAATTACTGACAGGGACCTGGGGTCATCCCTGTGGCAGCGTCCTCGAGAAACTGACTATAACCTGGACCCAAGGTTCACCGGGATTTTCAGATTATCCTTAGGTTCTCTGTGCTGTGCTTAGTCGCTCAGTCATGTCCGACTCTTTGCGACCCCATGGACTGTAGCCCTCCAGGCTCCTCTGTCTCTGGGATTCTCCAGGCAAGAATACTGGAGTGGGTTGCCATGCCCTCCTCCAGAGGATCTCCCCAACCCAAGGATCAAACCCAGGTCTCCCGCATTGCAGGCAGATTCTTTACCGTCTGAGCCACCAGGGAAGCCCCAGGTTCTCTGAGCTACTCATAACCTTCCTTATTGTGTTTGTTTTTATTTGTTTGCTTGTTTGTTTTTTTGTCTCCTGCTGGCCAGTTTCTGTGGTTTACAATGATCTGCCGCATCCTCCCCTTCACATCATGAATCCAGTTACTCTGTCTTTTCAGTTCCTTCTTCAGAATGCCTTGGATCTGTTTATTCCTTACCATAGCCTAACGCAGATGCTGGCTTTTGTCTTAATGAAGCATTTCTTTAGCCTCCTGCCGTCATTCCGGTCTCACCCCTCACATCCACTGGGGCTGGCAGTCCTGGACCAGGTGCTGGCACCCACACTTCTGGTTGGTTCCAATGCCCTTAAAGGTCTTGGCAAGGCTAGATCTGCTTCCCACTTCTCTTATCTCCAAAATAAGGAGTTTCACTTAAACTATTGACTCCCAATCAGAAACCGTTTATCATATCTTTGGAGAACATAGCTTACTAAGCATGTGATTGAATGATTTTTAGGTTATGATTATGTCACCCTTATGCAAATATACAGGTCAGTTTATGTTTATCAGAAGCTCTAATGGACAACTCAGTGTTACTGGCAAGTGAAAATGGGGAATAAATGAATTTTACTGAGTTAATACGCATTGTTTCAAATCGTGGGCTCCGTGTTGGGGGGTGGTGGGAGGGCAGGTAAGGAGGGAGTAGATGTGTCATGGAACTTGCTAAATAGGGGACTTGGGGCTTAGAAGACCACAAGTTGCTTGGTATTAGTACTGTAAGGTTCTTTTCAGCAGTTTGACTACTCATTATTCACATTTTTGGTGACCTTATCTGACTTCTAGGTTGGTCACACAAAACCTGTCTCTGACCTTCAAGGGTCCTCCATAGTCTTATTGGTCCAGACTTAGGGTTACCTGGATCTTTAACCCTCCCACTGTCCTGAATTCATTATACTCTCACTTCTGCCTCAGCTGGAATGTCATCCCCACTGTTCTTTGCCATGAAAGCCTGTTCATCTTTGAAGACCCAGATGAAATCCAACTTCTTCTTGGAGAGCTTCCCTGTCTGCTCTGGCCGTCTTTGAGCTTCTGTGTTGGGGCTCTGAAACCTGCAGATATCCATGCCACATAATTTAACCCTGGATTTTACCCTATATTTTTTATATCCTTCATCACAAGCATGTTGATCTTGTGTTTTCAATTAGATGTTTGGTTTTTGAGAACAGAGATCCTGCCTTATTTTTCTGGCTCTTTCATAATACCAGGTATTGAAAGATGAAATCAATTGGTGGAATGTCAGGATCAGGGCTGTGTAAGGCTTGATGAAGTCACATGAAGGTAATGGCAGTTTTGAGACAGGGATGTAGATTTTCTGACTTCTGCTATACCTCAGTGTTCTTTGTAACTTATGTCTGGTTGAACATTTTTAAGTCACCCTTTGGAAATCACAAATGATCAGAGTCCGAAATATATTCACAGTCTAATAATTCCAAGGAGTGTCTGCAGCCAGCATTCATGCAAGCTATCTAAGTGCAGGCAACAGGTAACCAGAATTCTCAAGGAGCTGTTAGATAAGAGAACCCTAAACCGGGTAGAAGAAGAAAGGTTTTAAGGGTGCAGTGCCTAAAGGCAGGACCCCATGCAGAACAGAACAGCTGTGGGTTCATGAGACATCCAAGGAGCAGGCAGGTGCAACGACCTGACTTGCCTGCAGCTTTTACAAACAATGAGTAGCTCAATAGGGCAAGCAGGCTGGTTAGTGAGCAAAGAGATATGGTGTCTGATGTCACGCCCTTGAAGCTGTGGGATAGTTGAGATGTTATGTGCATAGTCTGGCTAAAGAATTATTGATCACATGTTGGATTTCTAACTTCTCTCAGATGACCTCTTCAAATGAGAGACATTGATCTATACTTTTGTATTGCTACTGATGAGTGCAGTGGTCTACCCTATTGGCTGCAGGTAAGGGTGTTGCTGAAGCAAGCTTTTATCTGTAGCTTTAAGTAGGAGAACCAACTCTCTCCTGCGAGGAGGGTTAGCCAGAACTTCTCTTCTTGTCTTTGGGTCAGGCCTTGTTAAGCCTCCTGAAGATTTGGGCCCGAAAAACTGTGCTGAATAGGGAGAAGCCGTTGTGTGGGACTGACTGATGCACGATGTTTCAGAGAATAAAGTGATGCCCAAGGTCCTTGTCAAGACTTAGGATTTGGGAAGAGACTTGAGTTCTGCTGAGTCCTGTGTTGATCTCTAAGAGATAACTGAGCTTCAGTGGCCAGAGCCACCTCTACAAAATGACTCTGGACAATAATAAAATTATGTGCCAACTGGCTAGGTACACTTTATGTAATTTACCTTATTTAACCTTTATCACATCCTGCAGAGTGGGCCTTAGTGCCCCCATTTTATAGATGCAGAAACTGAGTGTCAGTAACTTGCTCAAGACCACGCCTTGTCTGGGACTCAAACACAGGTTACCCAAATCAGTAACTCTACCACAACTTTCCTATAAAAGTTGCTCCCAAGAACAGTTTCAAGGTAATTTCTCTGTATATAAGTCTATTGAGTTAAACAAATTCAGAAGCAAAAATAATACAGAATTAGTGGAGGGCAGGTAGACTAATTATAAAATAACTGAATACAGGCTCTTCTCACTGCCCAGCAAAGTTTCATGAGAAAAGGCCTGGGACCAGCCATGCTGGAAGGTGATAAGTGCAATGGAGAAAAAGAAAGCAGTGCAGGGGGATAGAGTGAGAATATCAGGGCTGGGTGGGATGGTGGCAGTTTTACGGTGATGGTTCAAGAAGGTATCAAAGAGAGGATGACATTAAAAGAAGACCTTTTGGAAGGAGGTGGCGGCGTTAATCATGTTGATATCTGGGAACAGCAAGAGCAAAGGCTCTGAGGCAGAGGTGTGCCAGACGTATTCCAGCAAAGAAGGGAGAGAAGCTAGAATGCAGCCAGCCAAGTGGAGAGTAGTAGGAGGCAAGGTAAAGAGTAATGGAGAACCCCATTGTGTTAGGACTTGTGGTTTTTGCAAAGAACATACATCCTTCTCTTTTCTCTGGAAAACACAAGGCACATCTTCTGGACATTTGGAATTTGTTCGATCATCCCTCCCCTGGTGAGTCAGGATGTCATGAAGTGCACTGAGAAAACTACTGACCTTGGCTACACTTGACTAGGCAGGATGGTTTTGTTGTCGTTATTAGAGTATAGAACTGGGTCTCCCAGAAGCTGATCCTGATTCAAAGATTTGAGTACAGGTAATTTACTGAAGCAAAGAGTTGGACACGACTGAGCGACTGAACTGAATTGAACTGAATTTACTGAAGAGCTGAAGGAGGAACCAGTAGAAGAGTGGGGAAGGAAGGTGGAAAGGGAAAGCAGCCAGTGAAAGGTGCATTACTAAACCAGTGTTATCCAGGGCAGCAGAAACAACCCTGGGAGCCAGTGTAGAATGTTTGCCTCAGAATTACCCCACCCAGGGAGTGAGGAATTTGGGCGTTTATATACCAATACTTGCTGGTCAGTGGTCATGGCTGTTTCTGAGGGGCCTTAATTCCCCACATTTCCAGTCTGTGACATTAGTAGCAAAGTGACTCTATGCTATGGTGCCAGGTAAAACCCTCAGATGAAGAGCTGCCATTCCGGGTAGTTGAAAGGCAGTTTCATGCCCTAAATTGGTAAGAGTGGGGCTGGACAGACATTAATAGAGTTGCTGACCTCTCTTAAAGCTTTTGAGTCTTGTCTCTATGCCACTTGGGTTTGTGGCTCAGATGGTAAAGAATCTGCCTGCAATGCAGGAGACCCAGGTTCAACCCCTGGATGGGGAAGATCCTCTGGAGAAGGGAATGGCAACTCACTGCAGTATTCTTGCTTGGAGAATTCTGTGGACAGAGGAGCCTGGTGGGCTTATAGTCCATGGGGTTGCAAAAAGTTGGACACAACTAAGTGACTAACACTTTCTATGCCACTTACTAAGAGAGAAGAAATAGAAACCCCCCTTTCCTCCTCTGCTATTGTAATAAACTGCTGCTGCTGCTGCTAAGTCACTTCAGTTGAGTCCAACTCTGTGCAACCCCATAGACTGCAGCCTACCAGGTTCCTCTGGCCCTGGGATTCTCCAGGCAAGAACACTGGAGTAGGTTGCCATTTGCTTCTCCAATGCATGAAAGTGAAAAGTGAAAGTGAAGTCACTCAGTCGTGTCTGACTCTTCACGACTCCATGGACTGCAGCCTACCAGGCACCTCTGTCCATGGGACCCTCCAGGCAAGAGTACTGGAGTGGGTTGCCATTGCCTTCTCTGATAGTAAGAAAACTTTGGCTGAAATTCTCAAAGGGAATAAATGAAAACTTGAGATCAACATATAGATCACTCTCATCCACCTTTGTTTCTTGTAGCAAAAGATAGCTAATCTATAAAACACATATTGGCTTCAAACACTAATCTTTTAAAAGGAATGAGAGAGAACATTCATTGCTAATTGCTACTGTCAGGGTGAAGATTATTTCTTGGCATACAGTACAGGGAGCTTTTGCAAAGATGCTCATTAATATCATCCACAGTTCATGGAAACCTTGTCTGACAGATGAGCAGCCCTGAGACAGGACTCAGGCTGTCAGGGACGCTGACTACAAGAATTGGGGGACGGAGCATTCCTTCCTCCCAGGAACTCTAACCTGCTCGTCTCCTCCCCGGATGTCCCCTCTGTAATGAGAAGCTCACTGTTGCACAGTAAAGAAAGATCAGTAAAATCTCCCTCCTCCAGCAAGCCTGCCAGTCCAAACATTATGCCCCAGGGGAAGTTATACGCCTCTTGGGGGAGCTGGGTAGACTTTGCATAGGGGGGCTTTGTGTGTCCCCGTCGGTTGCTTGTGTTTCAGTAGCTTGGGATGGTTTTGTATAGGCAGTGCACTAAGTGAGGTTTTCATACTTCTTAATAGTTGAAAAAAGTCAGAAGAAGAAGTAGTCAGGACACCTGAAAACTCTATGATAATCAAATTTCAGTACGTGCCAGCCATGCTTATTTGCTTTTGTTTTGTCCGTGCGTAGTTTTGCTCTGTGATGAAATAATTGAGAAGTTGAGACCACATGGCCCACAAAGCCTACAGTGTTTACTATCTGTCTGTTTACAGAGAAGCTTGCTGAGTCTTGCAGTGAAGAATGGTTTTGGTGACAGTCTGCTCCCCTGACTGCACATCTAGTGCTGAGATGAGGTACCTGTTCAAAGCCCACAGCACAGGTGGGCTAATCACTCCTGAAGATTATTGGCATGCAATGGAATGTGATGGGACTGGATCTTGTTCCCCAAACAGACCCACACTTGGAGGTAATTCGAATGAGTTTTATACTTGTCACTTTCATCCCTGTAGTTCTGAAACTTGAGAGACTTCTGAAGTAAACAGAATTAGAGGAAGAGGGCAGCCTGGCTAGACGAGAGCTTGCTGAGGGCCATTTGTAGGACTTAACATAGTCATGTCTTCTGATACTCCTGCTTCTTTTGAAGCTACCACATTGAATGTGTGAAGTTATTGGAATTCAGCTTTTCACCAGTCCTATAACTCTTCACTCAACAGCGTCAATTTTGTCAGTGAAATAAAAAAGCTGGTGAAGAAATTGCTAGAGTATTTTAGGAAGTTGCAGAGCTGTAGAGGAGGCCCTCTTAGTAGCATGAGCATATGGATACTAGAGTCCCATGCTGACAAAGCAAGAGACTTTATTGGGAAGGGACGTCTGGGCAGAGAGCTGGAGGGTAAGGGAACCCAGGAGAACCACTCTGCCACATGGCTCACAGTTTCGGGTTTTATGGTGATGGAATTAGTTTCCCGGTTTTTTTAGCTGATCATTCTGACTCATAGTCCTTCCTGGTGGCTCACACATTGCTCAGCCAAGAGGGATGCCTGCAAGAAGGATTCTGGGAAGTGGTTGGACACATGGTATTTCCTTTTGACTTCCCCTGAACTCTTCAGGTTAGTGGTGGCTTATTGTTCTGTGTTCCTTACCAGGACCTCCTGTTGGAGAATAACTCATGCATATGGTTACTATGGTGCCTGGCCAGGGTGGGTGGTTTCAGTCAGTGTGCTTCCCCTCACAAAACCACGTATAAATCAAGTATTATAATCTGTGCATAGATATCTGCATGAAAAAGACAATGGTAAAATGTGGAGATCAAGTCAAAGCATCCTGTGTAGGAAGTTATCATTTGTGTGTGTATGTGTATATAAGAGAGAGAGAGAGAGAGACTAACGGAAATACTGATCAGAACAGTGAGACAAAGCCAGCCTCTTCTGAAGAAATATTCATTTATGGCAGAGTAAGCATACATCTTCCAAAGACAAAGATAAAGGAATGTCTGCCGGGCGGGGGGCGGAGGGGAGATGTCTGTGAAATTTCTGTGGACTTGGCTTCTGTGTTGAAATGTGCAGACCATCTATTGGCTCCAGGTGGTCCAGCTCTAATATCAAGTCCAAGCCATGGGGATCATCATGAGATGTACCCATGTAGCATCAGCTGTCAGGTGGTTGAGGTAATGTGCATGAGAGGTTAAATGCAGGAAAAGTGGAAAGCGTTATAGATAACCCCCAATAGCAGCTAAACAAATCCAGGCAAAACTTTGTCTGTAATGGACACCAATTTACTTAAAATGACATCTAATATTTAGGGACACATTTTGTGTTTTACAGATGTTATCTAAGTATAAAAATAATGCAAGCATAACACTTAGGGGACTCAAAATATCACAAATTGCTTAATGAAAAGTGGTAAAATAGTCTTGTTATTGTCTGCTTCTTGGCAGGATTCTTTCATTGAACATTAGAACGAGATGACATCAGTTTGTCACTTGGCAAATGGTCCTTTGCCTTCTAAACTGTCCAGCAGGTGGTCTAGGTGATAAAGTGCAATGCCAGCTTGATCTTGTTTTTGCTAGCAGCTTCTGCCCCACACTACTGCCATCATTCAGCACCTCTCAGCCAGGCAACCACACCATGTGTCATTGCCTAACGTCTCATACCGCAGATCCCATGCATCACAGTCAAGCCACACAGCTCTGAAGGTAAATTACCCAACTTCTTAATGTCAGTTGCTTCAGTGGCTTTTATTCCCCATCCACTCTCCATAAGTCTGGTTCTAGCATTAAATCAAAAGTCCAGATCCTGGGGTTTTTTTTGCAGCAAAATTCAAGTTTTGCTCTACAGAGCATACTTCTCTTTTTTCTCTAATCTCAGATTAAAATGTGAGAAGCAGGTAGTTAAGAATCCTCTGGTTGACCCAGATAAATCAAAGAAAGGGACAGTGCACTAACATGAGTTTACAGTTGGTGAGAACTCCCAAGATTCTGCTAGTCAGACCTTGGGCTGCTTCCCTCACTGTGCATGGATGGAAACCTGGGGATTCCAGCAGATAGGAGTGTTTACAGTTGGCTGGGGTGGCAGTTGCCCTGAATCTTTGGTATATAGTTTCAAACGGTTGATCTCTCCTGAAATATAGATATTTTTGTTGTTGTTAATTTGTATCACTGTATTTTTTCCTATGGTGAATACACAAGCTAGTTAATCTTGACTAAGAACCAAGAGTTGACTTTACTCTAGAGGCCAGGAAAGGTAGCATTCCCCTGAGGAAGGGGAAGAAGCAATGATCCCTGAAAGATAAAAGTGCCCAGATCTGTGGAAGTTCTACCGGCCTCCTCATAGAGGGAAGTGGTACCTATACACTTAGGTGCATAATCATAGTATCTGATGCGTGCTTTTTAGTTCTGGGTGTCTGTGAGTAACTTCTGAATAAAAGTACATGTGGTTTATTGGTGTTAACATATATTTAAACTCTACTGATACATAGAAATAAGATGTGATTCCATTATAATCTATTTCAAAATTAGTACTAGGTCAAGAGCAGAGTACTAATATAAAGGTAACCAACACAGTATGTTCATTAATAGAACCTGTTATTAGAATCTAGTGGTTTAGGTCCTTGCATTTCATTCTGAGGGGCATACTGGGAGTGGAGGTGGTGGTGTGTTAGTTTATTTGACTGGTATAATGAAGTATCACAGACTGGTTTACAGAACAGAAATCAATTCTCTTCTAGTTTCAGAGGCTGGAAGTCTAGTTCATGGTTTGGTTTCCTCTGAGATCTCTCTTTTTGGCTTATGGATGGATACCTTCTCACTGGTCCTCACATGATCTTTCCTGTGTGCAGAGGTGTCCCTGTGACCAAACATCTTGTTATAAAGACATCAGTCAGACAGGGTTAGAGCCCACCCTGATGGTTCCATTTTACCTTAACTACCTCTTCAGAGGCCCCAACTCCAAATACAATCATGTTCTAATATATTGGGGGCTTCAACATATGAATTTGGGGGAATGCAATTCAGCTCATAGAAGAGAGAATATAAGGAAAGTTATAGGAAAGATCTTTTTAAAAGTTAAAATTTTAAGGAATCTCCACACTGTTCTCCATAGTGGCTGTACTAGTTTGCATTCCCACCAACAGTGTAAGAGGGTTCCCTTTTCTCCACACCCTCTCCAGCATTTATTGCTTGTAGACTTTTGGATAGCAGCCATCCTGACTGGCATGAAATGGTACCTCAATGTGGTTTTTTTTTTTTTTTTATTTTTTATTTATTTATTTTATTTATTTTTTGTCATACATTGATATGAATCAGCCATAGATTACACGTATTCCCCATCCCGATCCCCCCTCCCACCTCCCTCTCCCACCGATTCCTCTGGGTCTCCAGTGCACCAGGCCCGAGCACTTGTCTCATGCATCCCACCTGGGCTGGTGATCTGTTTCACCATAAATAGTATACATGCTGTTCTTTTGAAATATCCCACCCTCACATTCTCCCACAGAGTTCAAAAGTCTGTTCTGTATTTCTGTGTCTCTTTTTCTGTTTTGCATATAGGGTTATCGTTACCATCTTTCTAAATTCCATATATATGTGTTAGTATGCTGTAATGTTCTTTATCTTTCTGGCTTACTTCACTCTGTATAATGGGCTCCAGTTTCATCCATCTCATTAGGACTGGTTCAAATGAATTCTTTTTAACGGCTGAGTAATATTCCATGGTGTATATGTACCACAGCTTCCTTATCCATTCATCTGCTGATGGGCATCTAGGTTGCTTCCATGTCCTGGCTATTATAAACAGTGCTGCGATGAACATTGGGGTGCACGTGTCTCTTTCAGATCTGGTTTCCTCAGTGTGTATGCCCAGAAGTGGGATTGCTGGGTCATATGGCAGTTCTATTTCCAGTTTTTTAGGAAATCTCCACACTGTTTTCCATAGCGGCTGTACTAGTTTGCATTCCCACCAACAGTGTAAGAGGGTTCCCTTTTCTCCACAGCCTCTCCAGCATTTATTGCTTGTAGACTTTTGGATAGCAGCTATCCTGACTGGCGTGTAATGGTACCTCATTGTAGTTTTGATTTGCATTTCTCTAATAATGAGTGATGTTGAGCATCTTTTCATGTGTTTGTTAGCTCAATGTGGTTTTGATTTGCATTTCTCTGATAATGAGTGATGTTGAGCATCTTTTCATGTGTTTGTTAGCCATCTGTATGTCTTTTTTGGGGAAATGTCTGTTTAGTTCTTTGGCCCACTTTTTGATTGGGTCTTTTCTTTTTCTGGAATTGAGCTGCCGGAGTTGCTTGTATATTTTTGAGATTAATTCTTTGTCCGTTGCTTTGTTTGCTATTATTTTCTCCCATTCTGAAGGCGAACTGCCATATGACCCAGCAATCCCACTGCTGGGCATACACACTGAGGAAACCAGAATCAAAAGAGACACACATGTACCCCAATGTTCATTGCAGCGCTGTTTATAACAGCCAGGACATGGAAGCAACCTAGATGTCTATCAGCAGATGAATGGATAAGAAAGCTGTGGTACATATATACAATGGAATATTACTCAGCCATTAAAAAATATGTTTGAATCAGTTCTAATGAGGTGGATGAAACTGGAGCCTATTATACAGAGTGAAGTAAGCCAGAAAGAAAAACACCAATACAGTATACTAACGCATATATATGGAATTTAGAAAGATGGTAACGATAACCCTATATGCAAGACAGAAAAAGAGACACAGATGTATTGAACAGTCTTTTGGACTCTGTGAGAGAGGGCAAGGGCAGGACGATATGGGAGAATGGCATTGAAACATGTAAAATATCATATGTGAAACAAATTGCTAGTCCAGGTTTGATGCATGATACAGGGTGCTCGGGGCTGGTGCACTGGGATGACCCAGAGGGATGGGATGGGGAGGGACGTGGGAGGGGGGTTTAGGATGAGGAATACGTGTACACTCATGGCGGATTCAAGTCAATGTATGACAAAACCAATACAATATTGAAAAAATAAATAAATAAAAGCCATTCACTGGTGAAGGGAAATGGCCTTGTTATCCTAAAAAAAAAAAAAAAAGGAGTTAATTTCCAAAAAAAAAGTTAAAATTTGGATACAATTTGATAGTTTCAAGTGTTACACGTAAAACTTAATTTCTGGGGTTCTAGGGACTATATTTTAATGATTTCTTGATCATGTCAAAAAGCTCTAGAAGTTTTTTTTTTTTGCCAGAGATGAGAGTTAACCAAAAAGATCAAAAGGAATTTAAAATTTCACTTTATCAGCATAAAAAGCCTGAAGTTTTACTTTACATGTTCAACTGTGTAAGAAGCATAGCATGTTTTTAGGTCTTTAGTTTCTAATTCTGAATCTAAGTCCTCATCTTACTCATCTGGCATAAAATCCACCCCAGTTGGAGTTCCTTCCCTGCTCCACAGAGGCCTTCAGGATCCCATAGACTGTGGGCAGAGCAGAACATCAGGAAAGATTCCTGACCCTAGATCTACACTGGCTCCCTGTGTGCTCCATGCGTATTTGTTGTCTGGCTAGCATGTTCCTTGCTCAGGCCTCATGGTTTCTTAGAGGAAAGCAGTGTTGCAGCACCCCAGAGTGGCCTGGGAGGTCTGGCTTCTGTTTTTTCCTAGCATGGGTCTTAGGGTGGCCAGAGCTTTACTCTCTGGGCGTAGCTGCAAAAGTCTCTAGGATGTGCAGTCTCTGCTCAGCCCCTTTTCCCATGGACTGCACTCCCCTGGCAGTTGTACAATTGAGAATGTGAGGGCCGAGGAGGCAGCTGGCTGTGCAGCCTGAACTCTGCCAGTCTAGGAAAATGCAGACACAATGTAGGGATGGCTGCCCAGACCTCAGTGTACTGTATCATATTGTGTGTGTGCGGCGCTGCTCCAGAACCATAGATTTAATTCCAAACTTGACAGTTGTGCTATAGCCTATAAAATATTTACGTTGATTTTCTATATATACATATAATTTACAGTCTATAAAATATTTATATGGAAATATTTTCTAAAGATCGTATATTCCATATATTATTTCTGTACCACTGAATATTGGACTGCGAGTCAGGAGACCTGGGTTCTACTTCCAGCTCTTGGCTACTAGGCTGTGTGACTTTGGGTAAGTCAACTCATCTTCCTGATTTTCTCATGTATAAAGCAAGGGGAAGGAACTGTGAAGTATCCAAGATCCCGTTCAGCTGTAACACTTTCTGGTTCATTTCCTCTAGGCAGGTATAGACAGGCAGCCCTTGGCCCATTGCAGTCCCTAGGCATTCTGCCAGAGATACCCTGGTGAGTTTTCATCACAGCACAGGAAGGAGCCCCCTGTCAAATGGAAGAAGAGCATCACAGTGTAGATGGGAGTGCAGAGTCTGGTGTCTAAATTACAACAAGAAAAAGAAGTCAGGACTACAAATAGTCTTAGAGGCAAACAATGGTAAAGAATATAGGCCTTGGAAAGGCCTGTCTAGGGGTGAGCCTGGCTTTGGTGCTTCCTATTTTGTGATCTTGGGCAAACCTCTGAACCTCAGTCTCCTTATGTGTATTCCTTTAGTTGAAAATGTGAAGTACATTTTTTACATTTGATATGGGGTATGGTAAGGGTTCAGCGAACATTATTGTCATTGATTTATCCAAAAGTCATCTGTCAAGAGACTAAAAATCTTCAAATATTTCCTGAAAGACATTTATCAAATCCTCCCCAAAGAAATCCTTCTGGATTCCCTCATATTTATAAATGGGTTCCTTTACCTGCTAATTTGTTGTCATACAAAATAGATCATAATTGTGGACATAAATGTAAGAATTTTGTAGAGTAGGGTATTGGTTCATATCATTATGAATATAATTTTATGATTAACCATTATATTAACTTGTTTACTTGCAAGCTCTGGGAAGATTTGAACCACACAGTGAATGAGCACGTCTTTTAATGTTAGGGCATCTTTTCCTGGTTTTCTTAGGACAGTCTAATTTATGTTCCTTATCCTTCAGCTATTATTTAAAGTACATTTTTATGCTCAGAAGTATACTGATGTAGATAACAATTTATAAAATTACCCTATTTAAGTTAATTACTTGTTGGGTTGACAGTTATTGCTACAAAAAGCTATTTGGGGAACATTGTTTTCACAAAGAAGTCAAATTAGACATACATCATGTCAACTTCATTTTCTGGAGGGTCTAATTCCTGTACATCTGAATGTGGCCTGCAAGAGGCTGTAAACTACCAGAGATAGCTATTTAGGAGTTTCCACAAGAATGGATGTCTCAAGTGTGTCCAAAAAAGATCAAGCTGGAACTATAACTTGAGGAAAAGGATTATGAAAACTCTTGATAATATCATTAAGATTTAAATTTTTCATTTTTTCCTCCCTTCATTCCCACCATGCTAAACAGTGACAGCACAATGGGGAGCAAGTTCAGTATGGTCCATTTTTGCCTCCATGGTGCTCACATTTTGCAGAAGGTCACAGATGAGACAGAAGTTTCACCAGAAAAAGATAAATATTGTGACAAGGAACACAGAAAGAAAGGAACAAAGAAAGAGCTAAGGTAGAACATAATGGAAGCACGTGGGAGCAATCTGCTTTTAAATTGAGTTGTTGGAGGAGGTCTCTTGAGGACATAGCATTTAAACAAATGCAAAAGTGAGAGAGAAGTGCTACAGTGTGTAGGAAACACTACTGTGTATGTTTGTGTAACTGAGAGATCAATGTGGCCAGAAATCACTGAGCCATGGGGAGAGCCTGACATGAGATGAGGTGGGAAAGATGGACAGAGACCAGGTCATGCTGGGCCCAAGAGCCTATAGTAAAGAAACTGGATTTTGTTTCAGGTGAAATAGAAAGCCATTAAAAAGTTTAAGTGGAGGAGTGGCATGATCCAATTTTTGTGTAATGTTTTGTGTAGCGTTGATCAAATTTACATTGTGATTTACTTTCCTGCTATGTGGAGAAAAGATTGAGGTAAATGATGAAAAAAAAGTTGGAAGTAGAGGGATCAGTGAGAGATGATGGTGATCTGGGCCTGGGCTGGTGGTGGTGGAGATGGACAGGATCATGACACATTTTTCAGGTTGGTTCTATAGGATTTGCTCGAAGGTTGGATACTGACAATGCAGGAAGTGGAGAATCAAGAATGAACCAATGATTTTGCCTTTGTTGTTGTTGTTCGGTTGCTTAGTTGTGTCTGCTCTTTTTGACCCTGTGGACTGCAGCACTCCAGGCTTCCCTGTGCTTCACCATTGCCCAGAGCTTGCTCAAACTCATGTCCATTGAGTCAGTCATGCCATCCAACCAACTCATCCTCTGTCATCCCCTTTTCCTCCTGCCTTCAGTCTTTCCCAGCATCAGGGTCTTTCCTAATGAGTTTGCTCTTCGAGCTTAAAGATACAGAAATTTAGGTTGAAAGACTAAGCAAACTGGCCAAGACTGCATATGTTGTTAGTTTTGCTTTAGGTGCTGGGTACTTATATGGGAAGGTGTAAAGGCAAGTTTGGGGACCAGAAATAAAGACTTTTGTTTCAAATATGTTAAAAATATTAAAATTGAGAGGTTTCTGGTATACTCAAGTTAAGAACACCACATAGGAAGTTGGATACGTAAGCATGGATCTCTGAGAAGTATGGGCTTTAATTATAAATTTTGTACTCACTAGCATGTCCATAAAATTAAACATTGGGAATGTTAGACCACCTGGGGTGAGCATATTCAGAAAAGGAAGAAAGGGAGGGAGGCAAGAGGAGAGGGAGGATAGATCTGAGCCTTGAGTAATAGTCACACGTGAAACAGAGAGGAGACAGAGACAACAGTGGAGAAAAAGGAAAGATCCACTGAGATACGGAAAGTCAGGAGAGAGAAAGATGTGACAGAAGCTGAGAGAGGAGAGTGCTCCAGAAAAGAGGATGCTGCCAAATAAGCTGAGAATAGAGAAGTGTCTGTGGATTTGGTCCAGGAAAGAGGATACAGCCAAATAAGCTGAGAACAGAGAAGGGTCTGTTGGATTTGGTCACAAGGGTGGAAATGACCAGAGACCTGACAAGAGCAGTCAAATCATCATTTTCAGCATTTGAAAATGGTGTATCGGGACCTTAGAAGCAGACCTGTGGAGGGGGTTGTTGGGGCCTGGGGAGGCCTGGAAGAGATAGCGCGGCTGGTAACTTTGCATATCATAATTTACCTGGTACAGGTTGAACACACGCTAGAAGGTCTAGAAATGTTCATGGATTGACTTTAAAAAAAGAAACAGAAAATACCCTGCAGTTGGCATTCCTTTTTTACTCTGTGAGAGGCAATGTAAAGTCTGAAGGATACAGTTTCATACAAGTCCAACATGGGTTTCTCTCAAAAATAATGTATGAAATGATTTCATTCTATTATTCTCTAAACAGGATGGTTACAATATTATTATCCCAGTTTAGAGATTCAGAAATTCAGGTTGAGAGACTAAAGCAAACTGGCCAAGACCACATAGCCTCTTGTGGCAGAGACAGGAGTTCCCTGGGTCGGCCCGAGTCCCAATCTTGTGGAACTTCCCACTTCTTCCCAGGAAAGAAATCCATGACTCAGGACCCTGAGGCCATGTCAGCTCCCAGAGCAGTGGCCAGAAGGACAGTCACTCTCTTTGTGTTATACTTTTCCTCTCAGTTTTTCTCCCTCCCCTTGGTAAGCTGTCATTTCTTCCGTTTTCTGTTTTGGCCATTCTTTGTGCAGCAGCTGGAGAGCCAATGAGGTCCTGGGTCCCTTCCCCACCTCGTTCTCTGCGCTTTTAATTCTGTGAATATCTTGTCATGAAAAGGCAGAAGGAACATGGCAAAGGCAAATGGGTGACTTACTGGGTTGGAGAGAGGGAGGGGAGGGCACATGGGCAAGGCCATTATGTGAGAGACCGTGAGGTTTGTGCACACATGATTTAATTTTCAGCAAGAGTCTTTGTTATCACATTCATGTACAGGGCTGGTAAAGACCTTTTTCTTAATTCTTTTGAATAATTAGGTTCAGGTGGACATGCATACATAGTGTAGTCACTGTTCCAAAAATATGAAGCCTGAGCAGGCACATAACACAGTTTACACAGTTGTCTGAGCCCCACTTAGGGACCCAGGAGCCAGGCTGGGTGGACAGAGGTCCTCAGTGATATGGCCCTATCACCCTGGGAGTTCTCATATGCAAACCACTGGGCAAGCAGAGTTTCAGAGACTCAGAAGACAGAAATCCGGAGAGAATTTCTCGGCACCGTCCCAGATGGATCATTTAAAAATATCCTTCCCAGAGCAGGACATTCTGCATCTCCCTGGTCACCTGCTGTCATGCTCCCAAGCTGTTCAGTGACCACAATAAGAAAGGGATGGCTTTATAAACATTTCTCACAATGGTACTTTAATTAAAACAAAATCCTTCTATGTTCTGAAGCATTTAAAAGCCTCATTGTAATAAATGTTTGCAGAAATAAAGCTTTCCTTTGTGTTTCTTTGCAACACAGGGAAAGCTGGCCACATTTCCACAGCAGTGTGGGATGCTGAAGAGAGAAAGCCTCTTCAATGTGGGATGCAAATTTATGAAAACATCATGCAAATCAGCATAGTTCCAGTGTTTCAAAACAAACAAACAAACAAATGACAGGAAAGAGAATGATTACTCTGCCTCATGGAGGGTTCCTGACTCCACTTAAAGGGTTGTCTGGGTGTATTTGTGTATGAGTATGGGGTGTGTGTATGTCTCTCAGGGCATGTGTGCATATGTGTATGCATGTGTTTGTAAGGGTGACAGAGGAGAAGCAATGAGATCTGAGTGTTCCAAGGAAATTAGCACTTCACCTCTTTTTTGCTGTGTCCTGAGACCCAGGAATGCCCTCCCTTGTCAGGAGTAATAATTATTATTGGTGTGAAACAGGGTTAGATGTCTGTTCAGTTGTGCAGGAGGAAGTGTTATAACATGGACACAAAGGCAGAATGTGAGTCAGGCCAGGAGGAGTGCCCTGCAACGCTAGCCTGGGGTGCCCTGCTCAGCCATGCTTTAGAAGACCCCGCTCTGGAATTCTTCCCAGCTATGTCTCTGCCTTGGGAGAGGAATCTGCAGATTCAATGGCGATGTCCCTCTGGATCTGGCCACTCTCTTCCAGGTCATGGTCTGGGGAACCAGAGAAATCTCAGAATTCTAGCATGGCACCTGGCCCGCTGGATTGTTAGGAAGGTATGCTTAGCTAGGGAGGGGAGGAGATTGTACTTCATAGTTTTCTAGCTTGACTTGTGACTTTTACCCAGCCCTATGGTATATGTGTCCTCTAGTTCTCAAGCCCTGGTAGTACCACTGCGAGGAGTGGGCCTGGCCAGAGGACATTTTGTAATCCTGGGTCAGCCTCTAGAGTTTATGCCATCCAGACAAATTCATTTTCTCTCTGGGCTTTGGATCCCTAATTGGTCAATGACAGTCATGGTGAGATTGAACCAGGTGAGCACCAAGTGCCTTGAAAGATAAATATCTCTACAGATGGAAGAGCATTTAAAAACAGTCTCCTGTGCCTGGTGAGTCACAGGGGTTGTGATGCCGAAAAAGGGATGCATATTGCCAGTTCCATACAGGTTTTATATTCATGTTTTCTGAATTGGAATGGAATTCAGTGGTTAAAAAATCTGTTAGATTCATCACATGAGTGAATTTTAAAATATTAGATTTGTACACAATTGTGGCAGTTGCACTAATGAATTTGATTTAATTGTGCATATTTGGATTTACAGTCTTCTGAACTTAATATGCAAGCTTGTATGAATAACATGCAAAAAAGAGTTCAAGTGCTTCAAATAACCCACCCAAAGACCACAGCACCATAACCTAGCACTCATGATTATCAACATTATCCAACAATTAGACACTGTACCAAGTGATACAGTTTATGAATGAACTGTTGAAAGTCCTCTTCATTCAGGACCAACAGGTGCCCTGCAAGCCCAGTGTATGGTGATTCTGAGGTAAGCTAGTGCAGTGTGTGTGTATGCTCACTTGCCTCTTAGTTGTGTCTATTCTTTGTGACCCCATGGACTGTTAGCCCACCAGGCTCTTCTGTCCATGGTATTTTCCAGGCAAGAATACTGCAGTGGGTAACCATTTCCTACTTCAGGGGATCTTCCCCACCCAGGGATCAAACCTGCATCTCCTGCATCTCTTGCATTGGCAGGCATATTCTTTACTGCGGTGCCGCCTGGGAGGCCCAAACTAGTGCAGAAGTTACACCAACATATGTTTCCTCTGCTCACGTTCAGGTCAGTCCCCCTCACGTCTGCCCTTACCCCCTTCCCACCGCATGATTAATGAGCTGACGGGCCTGGCAGTCACACAGGTTCCTGTGGAGATGGGGACGTGGTAAGCCCATGCTTTGTCTCCTCTTCGTTTCGCGTATAAGCAGCTCAGATACCCCAGCCTGCCTCAGGCCCCTTTACTTTGAGTGTCTGAGGTTGTTCTTGGGTGATGAGAAGACAGCTCATTATTCATGCGGTGGGAAGGGGGTAGGGGCAGATGTGAGGGGGACTGACCTGAAAGTGAGCAAAGGAAATACATGTTGGTTACTTGCCCATTTGGTTTACCACCTTCCTTCATAACTTGAAGAAGATGCCCTGGCTTATCCTCCTTTGTGTTCCATAGGCAGGAAGATTACAACAGGAGACCATACATGGAGCCCTGGTGGTAGCTTCTATGTCTCTGGCTTCCTTGAAGCTCCTACAAACAGGTTTAACAGTCCAAAGCAACACTGTTGAGTGAAAATGTACTTTAGACTGCAGATGTGAGCCACAAATATAATTTTCCATTTTCTAGTGGCTTATTTCAAAAGTAAAGACAAACAGGTAAAATTAATTTTCATAATATATTATGTTTAACCTGAGATCTAAAATAGTATCGTTTTCCATTTGGAATCAATACAAACATTATTAATGGGACATTCTGCCTTCTTTTTTCCCTTCAAACTAAGCCTTCAAAATCTGGTGTCTCTCTTAGCCTTGCATTGCATTTTATTTGGGACTGACCACACTTGAAGTGCTCAGGAGCCCTGTGTGGCTGGCAGGTTGGACAGTGGAAGCACAGAGTGCCCACCTTCCCTGACAGGGGCTTACCATTCCAGGAGGCTGGAGGTGGGAGGAGGGAGAAGCCTAGCTGTCAAATGCACTGCCTGTTTATCTTTGCAGTGATATGAATAACCGTCCCATCTTGTATGCCTACTTATGTAATTAATTAGCATTTATATAGCAGTTTATGTTTGCGGAGTGCTTCATTTATATAGCTGCTAGTATATTTATCTACATGCGTGTTATACTTTCAAGTGTGCCTACCTGTACTAATTACTGCTATGATTATTGAAGTTATTTAAGAACACAATTCATAGTTACCTTCAAGAACCCCAGCAACCATTTTAATAACAACCATAAATCCCATCTTCCATCTTCAAGTTCTGTCTACTTTACAAAGAAATTGCATACCTACAACCAATATTCTCCCAAGTTCTTGGCTGCCCTCAGAATGAAAAACGCATTTAAAAGCAATCTGGTAATTGTCTTTTTCCCTTTGTCAGCTTAAATTTCACATGAACGAGATAGAAATTTAATGACGTATTTTCCAGTTACAACAGCCTTGATACACAGCATCCCAGCATGCTGCTGCTGCTAAGTCACTTCAGTTGTCTCTGACACTGTGTGACCCCACAGACAGCAGCCCCCCCAGACAGACGCCGTCCCTGGGATTCTCCAGGCAAGAACACTGGAGTGGGTTGCCATTTCCTTCTCCAGTGCATGAAAGTGAAAAGCGAAAGTGAAGTTGCTCAGGCGTGTCCGACTCTTCACGACCCCATGGAGTGCAGCCCACCAGGCTCCTCCGTCCATGGGATTTTCCAGGCAAGAGTACTGGAGTGGGGTGCCATTGCCTTCTATCCCAGCATGAAAAGGATAATAACAAATAATGACCACTACCGCCCAAGAATCCCATCTCTAATATCAAATGTCATTTCCCAGTCCCAATCCAAAACTTCTCTCTGACAAATGGCAGGGTTCCTGAAGAGGTAGTGGATGAGCATGCAGGCAGGCAGAGACCCAGGCCCTGTGCCCTGGTCACCCAGGTGATGTGGTACCTTCTTGGTCTATGGCCTGATTTTCTGAGAAGAGAAGCAGCCAGGGCTTGTTGAAGAGACTGGCAGGAGACAGAGAATTGGAGAGACGAGGGAACTTGAATTATCAGTCCTGAGCTATAAGAAGCATAGGATTGTGCAGTGGTTGGGAGGTTTGAAAGAACATGCCACCTTGCCCATTTCCCTCCCCATCTCCTCTTTCCCTCCCCTCACATCAACGAGGGGGAAAAATTACAGCACTCCAATTCATTCTATGGTTCTGCTGCTCTCAGTGATTGGAAACACCAGTGAGCAGAATGACATATATCATGTGATGAAAGGAGAGTACAAAGATATTCACTAACAGCTATGAAATGCAGCTGCTTCCGTAGCAGAACCAGGCAGCTCATGAATGGAACACAGCAACACCACCCCAGAGACTTAAGACTAACTCTGCTCTGAAGCAATTTTGTGAGCCCAATACTGGGGATTAGAGACGTACATGAGAGATCTTATGCTACAAATCACTGCATACCCAGTGCTTCTGCTACCTCCGGTCTCCCCTGGGGAGAAATCATTAAGCTTCTTTCTGTCCCTCTTTAAAATGGGAGCTGAATTAGTAACTTACCACAAAAGAGTGTTTTCTTAATTACTCATGTACAAATGGCTGGATATTATTGAATGAAAGGTATCAAGGAAAATGCAAGCTATTACCATGATTATTTTTGCTCTAATATAAAGTAGCAGGCCAAAGCCTTTCTATCTTTCGGATTATGTTTCAGTTCAGTGATACTTCAGGGAATGGCCTCTTAGGGCTCTGACCGCCATTAGCACAAGCATCATTTCAAAGGCAAAGCCTGAGAGGCTGGCGTCCCCAGGCCTGGCTTGATTGATGTGGAAGTGTGATTGGAAAAAAAGAGCAGATTTGGGGGAGAGAATGAGGGCTCATGTGGCGGCCTCGTCCTGAGCTGTCACATCATGCAAATATTCATCTTTTTAACCCATTGCTTCCTCTTTCCGAGTGTGTCCATTTCCAAGACCTGGTTTGAGGGTTGGCCCTGTGAGGCTGGGGCACCCAGACTGATTACTGTCAGAATCACACTCTGACTTGTTCTGAGGCATCAGGCCTGATCACAGGCATCATAGATAAGCATGGGCTGACATAATACTTCCTTGCTGGAGAAGATGAGAAACAAGCTTTCCTCCGTGTTGTCTCTAAGGGCCTGTGGAAGGAGGGATATGGGAGGCAACTTTTCAGACAAATGTGAGAACTGCAGTTTTCTTGACATTGAACCAGAGCCAGGGGCTCTTCCCCCTACCACTGGTCTTGCCCCAGGGTCAGTACCAAAATGAGCACCACTCATTTAAAAGGGTGATGGTCCTGTCCAGCCAGGGTTTGGGAGTCACACTGCGATGCCTGGGGAATTTGTATTGATAGTAATTGGCTCTGATTTACATCTTTGAATCATGTGTGATGGTATCTGCAGTGGGAATGTGGGCAAAAGAGAAAGTGACACATACAGTAATTATGCTAGAAGATTGGTGGCGTTAGAATAAGGCCTTGGTATGGTTTCTACGGAATTCTTTTGATCAAAACATTTACTCTGTTGGAGAGAATACTATAGGATGATCTTGAATAACTAGACAAGCTCCATGGTCCAGTGGGAGAGATGAGAGAGGAAGCCCATCACTTGCTAGATCTCTCTGTTATACTAGAGCTATATATTCATCTTGCTAAAAAAAAATCTTCCTCATGAATTTTGTTGTATTATTTTTGCTATTAATGTCATAATAGTGACAGGAGAATGTTGAAACCCCATTTAGCTTCTGACTCTCTGTATAGAAAAACTATTTCCCCTTCCACACATAATTTTTTGATCATTCCTTAATTGTACTGCTGCTTTCGTAAGTTTATTTACCGCCTTCTAAATATGTATCTTAATTCACACTCCTGGTCCCATGGGAACCTATAAAATGTAAAATCTTATATAATAGCAGAGGCAGCCACAAATATTTTAATATCCAGGGCTGCTTCTGAATCCTAATTTTGCACATGGTGTGAAGTTCATTTTATAGCAGCTATTGAAAACTAATAAATGCCATCCACATCACTCAGCATTGTCAATAATCCAGCAGATTGTGTGCCCAGGGATGCTGGGGAAGCAGGAGCAGCTCCCAGCTCTTCCCTAAGCATCCTCCAGCTGCAGGCCCCAGAGCTGCCTTGCCTTATCAGCTGCCACAATTCAATTCAGGTCAGCAAGGAGGCTCGTCTTCTTGTACTTCTAATCTTCCAGTGGAGAGATGCTTGCAGGAGGGTAACTGCTGCACGGAACACACCAGGGAGATAGGTGAGCTAGCGCCCCCCCCTCCAGCTCCCCCCACTCCCACCCCCCCTGCTGCTTGCTCTGTTTATATTCTTCAAGTGCAAGAGGTGAGCAGAGGAGGAGCAGCAGCAGGAAAGTGGCAGTGGTTGAAGTGGTCATGGACCGAATGTTCTGTCTCACCCCAAGTTCATACATTGAAACCCTAACTCACAATGTGATGTCATCAGGAGGTGGGGGCCTTGGAAAGTAATTAGGTTCAGATGAGGTCTTGAGGCCCCCGTGATGGAATTGGTTCTCTTCTAAGAAGAGGAAGAGGGCACCCTCCCTCTTTCCATCATGCGCTGAGGAAAGGCCAGGTGTGCACACAGCAAGAAGGTAGCCTTTTCCAAGTCAGGAAGAGGGTTCTCATCAGAACCCAGCCATGCTGGTGCCCTGATCTCAAATTCCAGCCTCCGGAACTCTGAGAAAATTGGCATCTGTGTTTAAGCCACCCAATCTATGGTATTTTGTGATGGCAGCCTGAGCCAACAAAGACAGAAGTCATGTAGCCTTTCTTTTAGGATTTCTTTTTTTCCCCCTTTTTGGTAAGTTATCCTATAAGAAAAAACAAAAGCTCAAATGATGAGAGAATAGTAAGGGGGTCAGAAGCAGACTCAGAGGATGTATCATTCATCCTCCATCTCTTTATTTTGCCAAATAGTTATCAAATTCTTACTGTGTTCCAGACACTGTACAAGATTTTATTTATATGTAGCTAAATTTTTTAATTTGTGTATTTATGTTAATTTTTATTATTTACAAGTTATATAAGGATTCCCAAGGAATACTTTCTATTAAGGAACTTACAGTCTAGAAGGGGATATTATTTGTTTATTCATTTTTAAAATTGTATTGGAGTAGAGTTGATGTACAATGTTGTATTAATTTCAGGTGTACACATAGTGATTCAGTTATACATGCACAAGTATCTGATCTTTTTCAAATTCTTTCCCCATTTAGGTTATTAGAGAATATTAAGTAGAGTTCTTTGTGCTGTATAGTAGGTTCTTGCTCATTATCTATTTTATACAGTAGTGTGTGTATATTAATCCCAAACTTCTAATTTATCCCTCCCCCCTACATTTCCACTGTGGTAACCATTAAGTTTGTTTTCAAAATCTGTGAATCTGTTTCTGTTTTGTGAACAAATTCATTTATATCATTTTAAAAAATTAGATTCCACGAGTGATATCATATGATATTTGTGTTTGTCTGATTTATTTCACTTAGTATGCTCATCTCGAGGTCCATCCATATTTCTGCAAATGGCATTATTTGATATTTTTTATGGCTGAGTTAATATTCCACTGTATATATGTATCATACCCTCTTTATCCATTTCTCTGTGATGGACATTTAGGTTGCTTCCATGTCTTGACTATTGTAAATAGTTCTGCTATGAACACTGGGGTACATGTATCTTTTCAAATTGTGGTTTTCTCTGGATAAATGCCCAGGAGTGGGATTGTAGGATCACATAATAGTTCTATGTTTAGTTTTTAAAGGAACCTCCATACCATTCTCCATAGTTGCTGTACCAATCTACGTTTCCACCAACAGTGTAGGAGGGTTCCCTTCTCTCTACACCCTCTCCAGCATTTGTTTGTACACTTTTTGATGGTGGTCATTCTGACCAGTGTGAGGTGATATCTCATTGAAGTTTTGATTTGCATTTCTCTGATAGTTAGTGATGTTGAGCATCTTTTCATGTATTTTTGACCATCCGTATGTCTAGAAGGAAATACTGTAATGATAGAAAGTCTACCAGTAGGCAGTGCCCTGAGAGAATATGAGCTGGGAGACAGAAAGATTATTTCTAGGCTCTAGGAGTTTGAAGAAGAAGGTAGGAATCTGGGAAGACCTTGTGGGAGAGATGCCAGTGGACTGGATGCTGTGTGCAGGAGGTGGTCATTTGGCATTATTTCTTTAGAAGTCATTTAATGTCAACCAAAGCAGTGACCAACTCCCTCTTCTTTGTCTCCTCTGCTCCTCACACAGCTGATTGCCCTTTCATCAAATCTCCTTTGTTTTTCCCTTTAAAGGCTGCCTTTGCAGTTTCCTTGAACTGAATTTCATCTGGCTGCAAATTCAAAAGGACCATGAGGGTAATCTGCTTTTAGGCAGTCCCAGGAGGTAGTCTGCTAAAGACCAGGCAAAGCAGTGTATCAAGTCAGTTTGATGAGATTAGTTAAAGAAGTTAGAGAAGTCAGAGAACATCTGGTCCCAAAGCAGCTTGGACACAGAGGAGAAGGAAAATGGTCCAGTCAAGTTTTGTCTTCAGATTCATCCAAGTGACTTGGGTCAGAGTTACAGGGAAAGAAGCCTGGATGCATGAACTCTTTGCTGTACCCCTGACCTCACATAATCTGAGAATTTTAAAGATGAAACATTGTACACATCTATCATAATTTTTCCACTGTGAAGCAATCTTTTATCCAAAAGCAAATTCAAACTAATTTTCTTTAAGATTTCATCCTTCTGCGGCCTCCTTCTCCCCTCTTACCACCTTTTCTCTTTTGGCTTTGTGCAAAGAGATGTGAAATAAAGGAACCAAAATATATAAGAATCATGCCATTGCCCCTTGACAGGAAAGAGGTAAATCTCTCCAGCGACACCTGCCATGGGTTTCATTCCAGACAGGGTGTCCCCGTGGTGTGGAAAGCCGTGATCTCAGCAGGACCACATCAGACGATGCCCTCAGGACTTGGTGTGGAGGGAGCATCCAGACTGGCTGGAGGACTTCCCACCAAGCTGGGCACTACCGCCCTCTAGGAAATGGTGGACCCAGTCTCAGGGCAACAACAGAAGCCAGCTACATGGTGGAGAAAGTCTTTTTTGTGTGTGTGGAAAGAACTACAGAATGTTAGAGCTAGGAGGGACAAGAAAGGTCGTCTGGTTCACCCACCTCACTTTGTATAAGAAAACTCAGGCCCAGAAGGGCTAGGTGATTTGCTCAAACTAATGGCAATTAGCTGTCCAGAAAGGAGTAGTCATTAATATTCTGGGTCTACCAGTGAAGTGTTCAAATGGTTAGCTGCCAAATGTTAACCATTTTCCTTTTCTGAGGGCCAGTAAGATTAAGTGGTATCCAAACCAATTGATTCACTGCTTCACTCAGTGTATGAAATAAGATAATACCCTTGTTGGTATATTGTCAACTGGTGACTCAGGCATTATGTATTCTTGATATCATGAATTTGGTAGGAAGGGACTGAAGCAAGGACTTGAGAATATTTGCCAGTGGCCCAGGCTAGGTAGGATGGGGATTTGACATGACTGAATAGGTGGTCCAGAGGTACTACCTGGTAGCTTGGATGCTATTCAGCAATGATTGGCCCTGGACCTGAGGTTTTTATTATTTTATAACATATGTTTATATAGGTACAATAGAGAGAACAAATTAAAATACAGAGAGTAAATATATAGACAGTATGTAAGAAATGTCATTTTTATATATTTTGGAGAGAGAATGTATATTTGAATTAGCCTAAATGAAGTACATATATGACATATGTACCTGGGCTTCCCAGGTGCTGCTAGTGGTAAAGAACCTGCCTGCCACTGCAGGAGACATAAGAGACATGGGTTCAATCCCTGGGTCGGGAAGATCTCCTAGAGGATGGCACAACACACTATTTGACCACAGTATCACATTTTTAAGTAAGTTGGAGCAAAGATTAGAGCCAGTGGGTGGGGGACCCTCTGCCACTAACACAACAAATCCTAGCATAGGACCTGTATGTGTATCCAACAAATAGGGACTATCTGTATTTCATCTTCTCATGATAATTGAGGTTCAGTAGCCAGGAGGGTGAGCCATTGACCTCTAGGGAATCTGTATGTAAATGTCAGGACTCCACTCTGGAAGACTGGCAGGAGGAAGATGGCATCCTCCTATTCTGTCAAGGGAGAGTTCAGTGATGGTCCCATCTTATAGAGGATCAGGGGTTAGGTTGAAAAAATTGTTAAAACTAAACAGATGGCCTGAAGCTGGAATCCTGTTCCTGGGGCTATGTCACAGTGGAATGGAAGATAGGGTTGGAAGATGAGGAACCAGGAATCTGGAGAAAGTCAGAATACCCAGAGATCCTTGGGAACACCACATCATCTTGGCTCATTCTGCAGGAGAAGGCCTTATTGGAGGCAGTAGTGGAGGCCAGCAGCCATGCTGGGTCTAGGACCCCGGCCTGAAGGAAGGAATTAAGGAAGGAGCCTTAATTCCCAGCACATCTGTAGGGGTGCCGGGGAGAGGAGAGGGGCTGAGGCATCAGGAGTCCAGATATGATCTGGAGGCACAAATTCCTGCAGCTCTGTATAGCTAGGTTCTGGTTCACATCATTATTCCTGGAGGAAGATGGAGCAGTGGGCTTCTGAGTGTGTTAGAAATTCCAGAGAGAGAATGATCTAAAGGCATCCAGCACTGAAAGTTTAAGGAGGGATTGTTCATGTATGAGAACATGTTAGAAACAAATGATATCTGTGCTATAGAATGAGAAAGACAGGGCTGGGGGAAAGCGCTTACTTCTGCTGGGGGCTGAGCTGTATACTTAGATTTATAACCTTATTCAGACCAAACTGAGTCCACTAGCAGAACTGACCACTTTTTTTTAAGGTAGTGAATTTTACTGTATTTAAAATAATCATCCTAGATAAGTGAAGAGTTGATAAATGAGCTCAATCTGCATACTGCAGAGCTGTGTATAATTACAAGATTGCCCTCGGGGCTGTTGCTTTACCCTGCTGAGTGGGAAAGGCAATGCTTGGTGAAATGGCAGCCCTGGGCTCTCGGCAGCTAAGCAAAAGGAAGAATTTCATCTCACCTGTTGCTCTTGTGCTTTGTCACTGGGGCTACATGAGAAATTCCCTAAAGAGAAGCACAGTTCTCCTGACGCTAATTGAATGAATTCAGTCATTGCCTTTTGAGATGCCATCGGATTTTTTTTTATACATGTACATATACAAAGTATGAAGGGGCTACCAATACAGACATATTTAAGAGATGCAAGGTAAGAGTATTCAAAATCCACTGGAAAAAAGAATTAGAAATCACAGTAGGAGGGAGAGTGAATGTATGTGGAATGGAGAGAAACAAAAATCCAAAGGAAAAATCGAAGCCGCCAGGAAATAAAAAATGTTATCTGTCATGTACCATCTTTAACTGTTCATTTCCTTCTTCTGTTTTTTCTATGGAACAGATTCTTTCCTCAGTTTCTACCTATCATCTCTGTCCTTTGTTATTCACCAGTCTTTCTCTTTTGGCTATTGGATTTCTCTTTTGAAACTGTCCTACCAATGAAAGAATGTTGACTGCCCTGTGACACATCTTATTTCACACTGGGAGCCAAGACCAAGGGCTTCAAACACAATCATTTTGGTGAAACATCAGATTAGAGGTATTTAAAAAAAATACAGAGAACTAAGGTTCTTTAATTATTTTATTCTGGAAGGGGCTTTAACGCAACATCTACAACAGCTCCTTCTCATGTACCTGCCCCTTCCATTTTAATGTGAGCCTGCTCATGTGTCAGGAAAGAAATTGCTTGCAGACCTTCTGGGAGTCATTTAGAAGTGCCCAAGTCAACCCCAGAAAACATTGCTTTTAAAATTATATCACACCAAATATAGACTCACCATGGGGCCACTTCTGCTTGGAGTTCTCTCTATATACTATATGACAGACACTTAATTGTCTCCCCAAATTTATTCTTTTCTTCTTTTGGTAATAGATTCCCCTGAATTATAGCAGGACATGTGTGTGTGTGTGTGTGTGTGTGTGTGTGTGAGTCCCTCAGTCATGTCCAGCTCTTTACTACCCCATGGGCTGTAGTCTGCCAGGCTCCTCTGTTCATGGAATTCTCTAGGCAAGAATACTGGATTGGGGTTCCATGCCCTCCTCCAGGGGAACTTCCCAACACAGGGATTGAACCTGCGTCTCCTGCATTACAGGCGGATTCTTTACCATCTGAGCCAACAGGGAAGCCGGACACATGGTTGTCCAGAAAAAAGACTACATGTTACTCATTACTTAACTGTATATAGCCCATGTGGCTAAATATTGACCAATGATGGTAAACAGGTATCTTATATCTTACTTTCATGGCTGAGGTCAAATGAGAAGGCAGGAGCTGGAGCAGCCATTTTGGACCGAGAGAATAACCATTAGATGAGATTTGCTGGGTGTAAGAGAAAAGAAAATGCAGTACTGTGGTGAAGTGTCAGGAGTCAGAACACCTGGAAGGTTCTGGTCACTTTGCACACTAGCAAGTCATATGACTTTGAGAAAATCATGTAATTTCTCAAGTTTTTCAATATCTTCATATATTGAATGATAGCAATAAGAAGTGCTCTAACTATTTAACAGAGTTCGTGTGGGGACTCAATGATATCATTCCAGTAGAAACTCTTTGTAAAGTATGAATCATTTTATTTTTTTAAATTAATTTATCTTTTAATTGAAGGATAATTGCTTTACAGAATTGTGTTGGTTTCTGCCAAACAGCAGCATGAATCAGCCACAGGTATACTTATGTCCCCTCCCTCTTGCCTCCCCATCCCACCCCTCTAGGTTGTTACAGAGCCTTGGTTTGAGTTCCCTGAGTCATAACAGCAAATTTCCATTGGTTATCTATTTTACATATGGTATTGTAAGTTTCCATGTTACTGTGTCCATACATAAACTGCAATAGCTTATGGCTAATACATTTACAGGCAAAATAAAATCAATCCCATTGAATAAAAAGAATGTATTTTCATTAACATATCTTATAGGAGAAGTATCATGGTCTTTTAGAGATGTTCCTAATCAAGAATAATAGTATTAGCGGGAGAAATCATTTATTTCTAAAGCTCTAAATTTGCTCAAATTATTAGTTGTCTTCTGGTGACCTTATACTTCTCCTTATAATTTTCTACTGTCATCAACAACAGATAGCTTTTCTGTTTTGACAAATTTGTTGAGAAAAATTATTCTGCCAGGAATCAGACAGATGTATAATAGCTGTACCAATATGTGACAAGTTGATGGTCATGGTGGATGTCTGTTCACCTGTACTTGTAAAGTTGAAATTGGAGACCCTAATATTAAAAAGCTTGATGGCAGCTGTCTGTGATTCTGCTCACTCAGTGTGGTTTAATTTCATTTCAGAATTACCCAGTACATTCTTCACATACCCAACAAGCTGTTCACACTACTAAAACTTAAGGAGGCTTCTCCTGAGTATGACATCCAAAGACTGAACCTATTACTTGACCTTCTGCATGTTTCTATATGTAAAATTGAGCATCACCCAATTTTGACCCATTATATTTATCAATACCATTGAAGTGTCACAAGATAGCTTTCAAGCCATTCTTTAACATATCATTTAAAATTTCTGGAGCAAAGGGCAATGGGAAAGATTTTATAAGCCCAGGGAAGACCTCTTAAAATGGGCAATACCAGTGGCATTTACAAAATCATTGGTGAGGTCTTGTTATATCAGATATCCATCTTGTTACTAGAGGATTAAATATATCAAATGGGATTTACATGGGATTTTTTCCACAAAGTAACCCTATTGAGAGTCATATAAAGATACCTAAACCTAAGGACATTACTTTGCCAACAAAGGTCCGTCTAGTCAAAGCTATGGTTTCTCCAGTAGTCATGTATGCATGTGAGAGTTGGACTATAAACAAAGCTGAACGCTGAAGAATTGATGCTTTTGAACTGTGGTGTTGCAGAAGACTTGAGAGTCCCTTGGACTGCAAGGAGATCCATTCAGTCCGTCCTAAAGGAAATCAGTCCTGAATGTTCATTGGAAGGATTGATGCTAAAGCTGAAACTCCAATATTTAGGCCACCTGATGAGAAGAACTGACTCATTGGAAAAGACCCAGATGATGGGAAAGATTGAAGGTGGGAGGAGAAGGAGACTACAGAGGATGAGATGACTGGATGGCATCACCAACTTGATGGACATGAATTTGGGCAAGCTCTGGGAGTTGGTGATGGACAGGGAAGCCTGGTGTGCTGCAGTCCATGCAAAGAGTCAGGCACGACTGAGTGACTGAACTGAACTGAACTAAAACCTAAGGATAAGACCTGACAAAAAAGAATTGCCAGAGGATAAGAGAAAGGAGAAACCAAAGTATTATCATGATTGTCATATACCGTAGTCTCAAAACTGGGCATAGACTTGTAGAATCTCAGACTATAATATGGATGATATTTTTCTGAAATTTGGTACAGAAACAGGATTGCTAAAATATCTCATTACTACTCTAGTTGGACACATGCTGAAAGTGTCATTCTGCTGAAAGTAAAGCATCTGGTAAATTATTGACTTGTTGACAAATTCATAGTTTAGAAGTTACAGGAAGCAGTGAGGAAAATTTCTACTTGATTCCCAATTCTGGTGAACAAAAAGAACTGGCTAGTAATGTGAAAATGATATGAATTTTGGCAGAAATCGATACCATCATCTTGAAATTGCTAATAGCAAAGGAAGATTTAATGGTCAGGGCCATGTTAAATTTTATCAAAGCACATTTATATAAATTCAGAGAAATAAAATACATTACAGAGTAGCAGATGTCTCTTGGGGTGTCCACATCAGTAATAGCCCATTTTTTTCTAGGAACTTTGTCCATCAATGACCCCATCAAAAACTGCATCCATCAATGGTTTGAGACCGAGGGATCAGGTCTGGGATATCATGTTTGCAACCCATCAGCTGCAGTAGGGATGATATCTGACCCAAAGCCAGCTAATTCATAGAATGGCTGTTACCTTTTAGGTAATACACCCTAGAGCTGAAAGATCATGGAGGATTAGAAGCAGATTCTATAATATAGTAAGCCAAAGTCAACCCCTGCTGAAGTTATAGGGGAACTGAGACTGAGAATAAGCCAGGAAAACTCATTTGTAAAGAGAAGGGAACAGATGGCTCATGGCAGTGAGGTGTAGGAATGTGTGAGAGAGGAGGAGATGAGCTAGAATGCAGGATCCTTTAAGGAGAGAATCTTTGTATATTTCATTTACTGATACAGATTTCAATAAATATGTATTGACTGGGAAGGAGGGCAAGAGAGAGAGAGGGATATTTGAACCTTAGTTCCTTACACTTAAGTTTCAAGTTTAAGGCTCTATGAGGCCCATCTGGGCTTTCCTTTATGCCTGTGGTTTTCTGTGATTGTGAGATAAGATCTCATCAATAATGATGTTTTTGTCTTTTAATTTGAGTTGGAGTGGGTATTTGTCCTTTGTAATCGAAGAACTTTTGCTGTGTCTTGATGTGTCCAAAGACTGTGAAAGAGATTGTCCCTTTAAGACCATTCCTTCAATCTCAGCTAACCAAAAATCATTCTGATCTAAGGCTGAAGCTTTAGAGAGCCATTTTCCGATATGGAATCATCTGCATTTTGCTAAGCAAGACATTTTTGGCAGCCAGTAGCCTAATCACAACCCATATCTTCCCAGTTGATGTTCTGCTGCTCAGAAAGCATTCGTATATTATTATTTTCCAAAGTCTTTGATCAGACACTCTGTCTTTTTTAAGACATTGTCCATCTCAGATGCAATAATATAGAAAACCACAATTTACCATTACAAATTCCAAATGAATCAGTCTGACTATGTTAGTGACACCAGAGCTGGGCAACCTGGAATCTCAGGTTCCAGAGTGCAATTGGGAGTCTCATTCCACTTAACATTGAAGATTCCATATCTTCTGTTGGAATGTAGCAGGAGGGGAAGCAAATGTAATTACACTATTCTTCAACCTTTTCACTAAACTCTTAGATTGTGTTACTTGGTAATACCAAGTTTGGGGATTCTTATTTACTGGGAGAATTTTAAAGTAATTGACCCTTTTCTTATTATCTATGGCCAAAAGCTTGTACTCACTGAGAAAATGCAAACTGGGAAATGGGCCTCAATTTCCACATCTGTAAAATGGGGGGCCTGGTGGATGATCTCTAAAATTTCTTCATTTCTGATTAGTTTATACTATGTAGTGAAACCAAATAAGATTAAATAGCAAATGGAAAATGGAGGGTTCGGTTCCAGAGTGGGTGTGGTCTACCCAGATTGATCATGATTTGAACCAGATGGATTTAATTTATTTGAGAAGGAAGCAGTCTGCTGATCAGAGCAGCTGAAGTTTTCTTCATGGAATCTTAGCTGAAGAAGTAACAAACTGAAATGTCTAAATCTGGTCTGACAGGCTCAGAGATTTTGAAGCTGAACCATATTACAAATCTCTGTCAAAAATTACTGGGAAAACCAATGGGAAAAGAATCAACCTATTAGTAGTGATCTGCAATCTTCATTCAGATTCTTATTTCCCCAATGGGAACTCTGACCTCTTCAGGGCCAACCTGGTGGGCCTGTATGAAAGAGTTCTCAGTTCTTTTGATTGGGCCAGCTTCGTGCTCTGCCACAAGCATTGGACAGCTTGAAAAGGAATCTATCTCTTTATGGTTCACTAGTTGGAAAATCCTATAGGCAGTATCCCCAAACTTGGTGTCACCAAGTGAAACAATCTAAGGGCTTAGTGGAAAGGTTGAAGAATAGTGTGATTACATTTGCTCCCCCACAGACAGCTACTGCTGTCACCATATGATCTGTTTTCCCTTCAAAACCCTCTTTGTTCTGCAGTTTATAGAAACTAGCATTAGAAGAGGTTGGCATCATCTTGACCTTCCCGTTGTCTGTAGAGAAAGAGAACCAAGTCTGCATTCTCTGTCCTTTTTCTTTTCCTGCTTCCTTCACATTCTGCCTTCTTTCCTCTTTATCTGCTTATCATCAGATTATATGACCCAGGACTCCTTGTAAGAGTTCTTGAAAGAGAAATCCCGTCTCTTTAAAAAGACATTTTAAGGGAGAAATTGGGTAAGCAGGGAATTAAAATGTTGACTCTTTACCAAGTGGAAATAAAGTAAAGTAGGTTTCCATACTCTTGCTGGCCCAGTCCTTTTAACAATAAGAAGCACAGGGACTGAACATGAAGATCTAGATGCGTTTGGTAGATTTCTCCTGGTGTTGGGAGGTTCGCTAATTGGAAAATCTTATAGGCAACTCCCACTTCCACTCAGTATACCATAGATGTGTCCTTGACATCCAAACCCTGACATCATCTGTCCTCCAATCCAGTTCATTTTAAATGCATGTACTGCCCCATACCAAGTCCCAAAGGAGCCAGTGCCGAGGCAAGGGTAGTCAGTCAGCTAGGATCCAAACCCTGAGAGACAACCAGAGACCTGCACACTTGTGGCCGACATGAAGAACCACTGGATGGCACTGTGGGTCCATGCAGATGTGTGTGGAAGGACATTTGTCTTTCTTTTAAAAAGGCTGTTTAGCCTTGACAGGTAATTTGGCACATTTTGAGTTGAAATGTGCCAAATGATTTGGCAAATATTTCACTTACTTCTGAAAATAAGCACACCTGCTTTTCTCTTCTGCAGGGAAGGGAGAGGGGTTGCTTTCCCCCATCCACATGTTGTTGCTAAATTCAGAACGTGAAATAAGATTTTGGTCAAGGATAGATGGGCCAATCTCATTTTAAGTGTGGTACCACCTTTTAAAGGAATAGAAAAAGTTTAGTGTTTCTTATGAAACCAATTTCTGCAGTCTAAAGAGAGCATCTTTTCATCTCATCATTGTTGCTCATCCTGCTAGCTGCAGGCTCTTCTGGCTCATGACCAGATGGAATGGGATTTGGTGGAAGAGCTCGGTCCCCTACTGGTTCACCAAGAGCATCTAGGAAAATTTGTTTCCAAACTTCCCTGTTCTAAAGAATTCTTTGCCCAATATTTAGCTTGTTTAATAGCAGGAAAAGTTAAGCAATGTGAGAACATCTCATAAGGAATATCTGAGCTGGCCTCTTGGCTATGTTGCAACCACTGCTTTGCAGAACGTCATGGTGACATTCACAGTGGACAGTCCCATTTCCACTGGAGAACACAGATGACAGATGAGGCGTCACTAAGACAAGCTGAATGTTAGGCCAAGTTCCTGGTGCACTAGCTTTAACTCTACCTCCCATGTATTCGATATCTACTCAAGAGGGCATACCAAGGTGCATCTGAGTAAAAATGGTTTTATTAATGGTATAACCTTGAATTTCTCTAATTTTTAAATGGTCATACATTTGCAAACCCAATTATTGTAGCTAATATATCTGAAAATGACTTAGAATTATTTTCCATGTGGTCAAAACATACTGGATTGGGAACAGGTGAATTAAAAGAGATTCACAGTTCTCTTTCTTGAATATTGTCTTGCTATCTTATTGACTAATAAAAGGCATATTTTATTGTGTCAGATCCACTCCTGTGTGGAAATACATCAAAGGCCTATAATATTAGAGAAGGACCCTGTTTTTGAATCCACAGGCTTGCCTTCTTGTCCTGGGTCTACCAACACCAGCTGTGTGACATTAGGTGAATCATGAACCATCTAACCTGTTTTCCTACCTGAACATGAGGAAGGAAGGCAGTTTAGGTGAGTTTCTATGGCTACAAAATGGTGAAATCTTATTTAGCTTAGGCTACCGAATATAATAAAATTTCAGTATATGATAGACTGATAAGTGGCAGTAATAAAAAGGAGGGTGTATGGGCTTCCCTGGTGGCTCAGCTGGTAAAGAATCAGCCTGCAATGTGGGAGACCTGGGTTTGATCCCTGGGTTGTGAAGATCCACTGGAGAAGGGAAATGCTACCCACTCTAGTATTCTGGCCTGGAGAATTCTATGGACTGTATAGTCCATGGGGTGGCAAAGAGTTGGACACGACTGAGTGACTTTCGCTTTTCACATAAAATTTACTTACCAACTTTCTTGAACACAATAAAGAGTAGTGTAGCAAGACAAAGAAACTGTTGTAGTAATAAGGTAGTTTATGGAAAAGAATATTTCTGTTTAACAATGTGTAGTTGCTTTTTGCACTTAAGAGTTGCAGTGAAGATAGTTTGTAAATTGTTGTTTTGACCTATAAGTTTGTTTCTTACCCAATTTTCTGTATCATGGTGCTACAATTTGTTTCCAGGCCCATGTAGGTGAAGAACATCATGAAGGTTGTGGGTAACCTTGACAAGAAAGATTTCTGTGGATGCATGGGACCAAAGCCCAATTTGAGGAGGTTGAGGAAGACTGGGAGACAAAGAGAGGTGACATTAAGTATAGACACTCCTATGAGGAATTTGCTATAAGAGGCGCAAAAGAAAGGCTTGTAGCTGATGAATAGAATCCATGAAGGGGTTCCTTGTTTTTTTTTTTTTTAGATAGAAGACTAGACCTTCTCAGATTCATCACATACAGGAAGAATGCTTGGATACACTTATTCCCAAGCATATCTGGAGTTCACACCGAGAGACTGAGATCTGGTTGTAGATCTTGGACTCTTACTCACCGAATGGAGATCAAAGCTGCCCCTTACAGGGTTTCCTGCAGGCTGATGGAAAAGGGCTCCAGAACACTCCTTTTTCCTGCTAAGTTATCAGAGCTTTGTTTAACAGATCATTTCAGAACTAGGAGATAGTATCGTCCAATATCCTCATTAAACTGACTGAGAAATCAGAGGCTCAGGTGAATTAGATCTTGAGATTTGCTCTCAGAGTGATTGCTCTAAGAAAATGGCTTTGGGGCCAAAAATCCTAGATTTGAGTCCCAGCTCACCACCACTTACTGGCTATGTGACCTCAAGTAAGTTATCTTCAGTTTTCTCATCAGTTAAATGAGAGGTTTGTGTGGTATTTCACAAATAAACATCTTAGGGGGACCTTTCTTGTAGGGTTGTTGTGAAAATAAACTGAGATAAGACAAGTAAAGTGCTTAGTACAATACCAAGTATGTGGTCACAGTAAACATTAATATTATCCTTGCCATTATAAGAGCATTTGTATGCATGAGGATGGTACAATATAAACTTGGATGCAAAAAAGTTTTTTTTTTTTAAATGTCATGGGGCTTTCTACAAAAAGAATGTAGTAAACACTAAAGAAGACACACAGGCCACATTGTTTAGTCTATTCCTTGTTAAAGCATATGCTATAGTCACCCTTTACAAAGATTATTACTCATGATTGACTCAAGTCTAGGTTCCCTTTAAAAATTTCCTGTTTGCCTTGCTGATGTGGAACCAGTAGCTCCTATGTAAAACTTCCGAGTTGCCTACCTATTGTCTGCATGCTGTTTCTTTCTTCTCTCTTTTCTTTCTCTTTTTCTGTTGGCTTTCTCTTTTGAAGCCAGTCACTGGTTTAAATAAACCTGGATGTGGCTGAAGGCTGCCAGGTGGCTGACGGGAGCAATAGCCAATCCTGTTTCAACAGCTTCAGAGTTGGCTCAATAGGAATGAACGAGAGAGAGATGAATGCAAGGCAGAAAACCGGAAGTGGGCAACTCTTGTGATTGCTCCCTAATTCCTGGCTGTGTGCTGTACAAATCTGCCTGCTGCTCGCAGGCCTGCCAAGCACGGTCCAGCTTCTGTCAGAGCCATTGGGTGGGTGTCTACCTTTGTTGTCACTCCTTAGACCAGACACTGTGAGGTTATCAGAGATTCTGTTTCTAATAGTCAAAGTAGCTTAGAATGTTTGTTCCCTCTCTTGGGAATCATTTTTTCTTCTTCTTCTTTTTTTCTTTTTTAACAAATTCCCAGCCAGCACTTTGCTTAACCTCATTTCTTAGGTTGGTTTTCTTCTCACTGGAGATGAGCAACACAAGCCTGAATTAAAATTAACATAACAGCACAAGTTAATTGGAGTCTGAAAGGATCAGGACACTTGAAACCCAGCTTGATAAAACCCCACAGGGTTTGGAAATGAGTCTGATGGGAACCAAGAAAAACAAAAAAAATCTAGTTTCCATTGCCCCAGGGATCTATTTAACAACTTTCCATAGTAATCCCTGGACTATAACTGAATGCTTAGTTTTAAATGAACAATGTGTTTATGCCTCTGCTTTACATAATACTATTGTAAGAAGGATGATTACATGAAGAAATGCAAAAGAAAAAATGTACAGTCTTTCTAGCTACTGTAATATAGTAGGAAAAAGTAAGAAGTTTATTTTGGTTTTTCTTGCTTGAGCTGACATATATTTATGTTTTTCTTTTTCTCATTTAAATACATCAAAAAGTGCTATGCCGTCTTTAAGCCTTGTCTCATGCACTTTTCCTATTTTTTTTTTTAACATTTCTAAAACTTATTTTCCTGGGGAAAAAAATGCTGTTTCTCACTAAAGAGAGAGTCTTTTAAGCTTGAAGCAGTAAGATTTGATGAGAAACTTATTGGAGGCTATCACAACATGAATAGGAACTACCAGCCAGAGCTGCTGGGTAATGGGAAATAGAACTGTTAACCTTTAGTCTCTCAGCTGAAGTTTGGTTCTGGATATAATGACACAAAGTCATTACCCCCTGAAGGTCCATGGTCTTCAGGGAAATGAGTGGTTTCAGCTCCATTCCTAACAGCCCAGAGTCTCCATCAGACTGGCTGCCATTGCAATTAGAGTTAATTGCAGCCAAGAACCAGGATTGAATGAGATGGAAGAGTGAACTACTTTCATTGTACTACTAAAGGTGGTCCCTGAGCACCTAAGCACTGTTCTTCTCCTAGGCTATTGCAAACCTGTTTTGGAAGTTTAGAGAAAGTGAATGGAAGGCGTGAAAATGTCTATTCATATGTTCAGTCTCAAAGCCTTGCTTTTCACACATAATAATGTTTTAATAGCAGGTGTCATTTCAAATTATGTTTGATTAAAGTCCCATCTGTGTTCAGTCCACAGAAGAGAGAATCAGCTACTCCACTTCCAGTGAGAATCAAGTATCTTCTTTGGAGGGTACCATTAGGTCTGAGTTCTTTCAGATGGTAGATTTATTTTTAAAATGGCTATCCAGGCAACACAAAGTCAATGCTGTCTCTTCAGAAGAGCCTCCGTTGGAGAGTTTTTAAAGTTGACTTTAGCTGAACATTTTAGAGGTATGGTTTGTTCATTTCCTTATTGTAGGTTGTATTTAAGCCACAAATAGCAACAATGGTGTAGTTTTAGAATAAAAGGGGCAACTAAATATAAACAGTACATAGAAATAACCCTAGCCCCCTTTCTTCACATATTTATAAAAGACTTTTCCTTCTATTTAACCTTATCCTAAATACCATGAGAGATCTTGGATAACTTCTCTTCCGATTGATGGTTCTAAATTGGTGACATGCAATTATCTTCTCTATATTCACACTGCTGAATAAACTGAATTTTAAAATTATACACTTGTAGCTTGTTGAAATCTTCTCTAAGTATAAAATGGATGCTAAGTGTCTTGAGAGTTGATTTTATGATGTTTAAATCTTTGCTCCTCTGACAGGCAAAACTAGTCTTATTGGAAGACTCTTAAGAAAGATGACTGCTATGTGAACCATTTTCTGATCTTTGGAACCTTCCCCTATTGTATTGCATATTCTTGTTCCAGTTCAGTTCAGTTCATTCAGTCGTGCCCAACTCTTTGCAACCCCTTGGACTGCAGCATGCCAGGCTTCCCTGTCCATCATCAACTCCCAGAGCTTGCTCAAACTAATGTCCATTGAGTCGGTGATGCCATCCAACCATCTCATCCTCTGCCGTCCCCTTTTCTTCCTGCCTTCAATCTTTCCCAGCATCAGGGTCTTTTCCAGTAAGTCAGTTGTTTGCATCAGGTGGCCAATGTATTGGAGCTTCAGCTTCAGCATCAGTCCTTCCAATGAATATTCAGGGCTGACTTCCTTTAGGATTGACTGGTTAGATCTCCTTCCAGTGCAAGGGACTCTAAAGAGTCTTCTGCAACACCAGAGTTCAGAAACATCAATTCTTCAGCCCTCGGTTTTCTTTATGGTCTGACTCTCACATCCCCACATGACCACTGAAGAAACCATGGCTTTGAATAGATGGACCTTTGTTGGCAAAGTAACGTCTCTGGTTTTTAGTATGCTGTCTAGGTTTGTCATAGATTGTTGCCTGAATATGCTCCTTTTTTCCAAGGAGCAAGCATCTTTTAATTTCATGGCTGCAGTCACCATCTGCAGAGATTTTGGAGCTCAAGAAAATAAAGTCTGCCACTGTTTCCAGTGTCACTGTGTGGACTCTAACCAGTGTTGACACCTGGCTATGTTCATAGTCTGAGAACCAGAGACTGTTTGTAAGTAGCCAGGTAATGGTGACAAGGTAGGTGGGAATCTGTGATGCTGGTAACATGCTTAGTGAGCTCAGTAATTTTTTGAGATCTCAGGTTATCTTGGTGATCCCAGGTTATCTGTAAGACAGCCTGATAGAACTGGGTGAATTCCAGTATGTATAATACAAGGGCTTGAGAAATAGAAATTGTGTTATTCATTTTTTTGTATTTAAGGAAAAAAAATTTTTTTAAGTCTTTTGGCCATGCCACATGAGACCTTAGTCCCCTGACCAGGGATTGAACCCTTGCCTCCTGCATTGGCAGCACAGAGTCTTAACCACTGGACCACCAAGGAAGCCCCTTGTTTTTCTGTCTAACTGTTCAGTCGTGAAAAGTGAAATCATTCCTTGCAGAGCTATCTGAAAGTGATCTGAGCTCCATATCTTACCCTGCCTGGCTAGGACTTAAGGAAGATGAGGTGATGTTGATGAAAGCGGCCATTGCTGATCCCAAGATGTACAAACAGATGTGGAACAGGGAGTCAGGGGCAGGCAGGCAGGCAGGCAGGCAGGCAAGGCTGAAGGAAGCCTTGAATTTGGAAGTTATAAAGATGCAGGAAATAGACACTCCATAGATCTGGGCAAGTTAACCCATAAAACACATAGAGAAGCAGATATTGGCCAACAGTGGAGCCCTGGGACACAGCAACATTTTAGGGGAGTGTGAAAGGACCAGTGAATGAAACTGAGAAGGGTCAGCCATGTGAGGGAAAAGAATTAAGAGAGTATAGTGTCCTTGAAGCAAAAAAAATTGAAACCAAAACAAAACAGCTTCAAGCAGGAAGATGCAGTCTACAGCGTCAACACTGTGGAGAAACAAGATAAAGATGGAAGTGTGTCCATTAGGTATTCCAACAATGAGGCCATTAGTGACCTTGGGGCTGGGAGAGCAGGTCTTGTGGTGAAACAGGGCAGAAGCCACACTACAAAGTGTTAGAAATTAGTAGGAGGAGAAAAGGTTCTGCTGTGAGTGGAAATAAGAAACAAGGTGATAATTTGAGTGGTATCTGGGATTTAAAATGTGTAGGCATTTATTAATTGTCATATTTTAAGGTTAAGAGGCCTGATATTTGAGTTTATGCTAAAGAGTCCACCCCTTTAGTAGCAGAAGGGGAGGTTGAATGGATAGGAGGGAGAGCCAGGAATTGATGGAGTGAGATCCTGGAGGGAGTGGGGTGGTTGAGGCTGTGACCAGATGGACTGAGGAGCCCCTGAGGTAAGAAGGAACACTTCACCCATGGCCTGGATTGGTCACAGGGAAGAGCAGGTATAAATTTTGATACATTTTGGGGAGACGGTAGAAGAGGGTCCTATGCTGGCCTTTTTCTTTGGTTTTTCCTGCAAAAAAGAAGTTATGGTTTCTGAAGAGAATAGAGAGAAACTGGAAAGGAATGGGGTTTTTTTTGTTGTTGTTTGTTTTTTAAGGGGGTTAAAATTTGCAATTGACACCAAAGGGAATGGAAGAAGAACAAACTAAATAGATGAAGGTAAGGGCTTTTACTTGAGTAGTGTATCTGTGGTTAAATCAGCTAATTTGATTGGAGATACTGATATCAATTAACTTTATTTTGTTTCCCAAATGCAGAATGTACTCCCAAGTTGGTGTCACAAATGTGTGTTGTTGAATAAGAGAGAGAGGCAAATGAGAAACTAGAGAAAGGTCTAGAGCATGTGGGGGAAGGAAGCAGGTAAAAGACAAAACAATAGTTTAAGATGGTATTTTACATCCTAATGATATTCAGCATGCCTATCTTCCTCTAGCAAACTGAAGGACAGTTTACTGTCATCACCACAGTTGGACTTTCCATAAAATTGTAATATTACCCCAAACTGTATATGTGTGTGTTAAGTTGCTTTAATTGTGTCTGACTCTTTGTGACCCTATGGACTGTAGCCTGCCAGGCTCCTCTGTCCATGGGATTATCTAGGCAAGAATACTGGAGTGAGTTGCCATGCCCTCCTCAAGGGGATCTCCTGATGCAGGGATTGAGTCTTACATCGCCTGCATTGGCAGCTGGGATCTTTACAACTAGCACCACCTGAGGAGCCCACCAAACTGTATTCAGTTCAGTTCAGTCACTCAGTCATGTCAGACTCCTGTGACCCTATGGACTGTAGCACACTAGGCCTTCCTTTCCATCACCAGCTCCTGGAGTTTACTCAAACTCATGTCCATTGAGTCAGTGATGCCATCCAGCCATCTCATCCTCTGTTGTCCCCTTCTCCTCCTGCCTTCAATCTTTCCCAGCATCAGGGTCTTTTCAAATGAGTCAGTTCTTTGCATCAGGTGGCCAAAGTATTGGAGTTTCAGCTTTAGCGTCAGTCCTTCCAATGAATATTCAGGACTGATTTCCTTTAGGATGGACTGGTTGGATCTCCTTGCAGTGCAAGGGACACTCAAGAGTCTTTTCCAACACCACAGTTCAGAAGCATCAATTCTTCAGTGCTCAGCTTTCTTTACAGTCCAACTCTCACATCCATACAAGATTACTGGAAAAACCATAGCTTTGACTAAACAGACCTTTGTTGACAAAGTGATGTCTCTGCTTTTTAATATGCTGTCTGGGTTGGTCATACGTTTTCTTCCAAGGAGCAAGTGTCTTTTAATTTCATGGCTGCAGTCACCATCTGCAGTGATTTTGGAGCCCCCCAAAATAAAGCCTCTCACTGTTTACATTGTTTTACCATCTATTTGCCATGAAGTGATGGGACCAGATGCCACGATCTAGTTTTCTGAATGTTGAGTTTTAAGCCAACTTTTTCACTCTCCTCTTTCACTTTCATCAAGAGGCTTTTTAGTTCTTCACTTTCTGCCATAAGGGTGGTGTCATCTACATATCTGAGGTTATTGATATTTTTCGCAGCAATATTGATTCCAGCTTGTGCTTCATCCAGCCCAGTGTTTCTCATGATGTACTCTGTATATAAGTTAAATAAGCAGGGTAACAATATACAGCCTTGACATACTCCTTTTCCTATTTGGAACCAGTCTGTTGTTCCATGTCCATTTCTAACTGTTGCTTCCTGACCTGCATACAGGTTTCTCAAGAGGCAGGTCAGGTGGTCTGGTATTCCCATCTCTTTAAGAATTTTCCACAGTTTGTTGTGATCCACACAGTCAAAGGCTTTGGCATAGTCAATAAAGCAGAAGTAGATGTTTTTCTAGAAGGCACTGGCACCCCACTCTTGCCTGGAAATTCCCATGGATGGAGGAGCGTGGTAGTGTGCAGTCCATGGGGTCGCTAAGAGTCAGACATGACTGAGCAACTTCACTTTCAATTTTCACTTTCATGCATTGGAGAAGGAAATGGCAACCCACTCCAGTGTTCTTGCCTTGAGAATCCCAGGGACGGGGGAACCTGGTGGGCTGCCAACTACAGGGTCACACAGAGTCAGACATGACTGAAGCGACTTAGCAGCAGCAGCAGATGTTTTTCTGGAACTCTCTCGCTTTTTTGATGTTCCAGAGGATGTTGGCAATTTGATCGCTGGTTCCTCTGCCTTTTCTAAAACCAGCTTGAACATCTTAAAGTTCACAGTTCACGTCCTGTTGAAGCCTGGCTTGAAGAATTTTGAGCATTACTTTGCTAGTTTGTGAGATGTGTGCAGTTATGCAGTAGATTGAGCGTTCTTTGGCCTTGTCTTTCTTTGGGATTGGAATGAAAACTGACCTTTTCCAGTCCTGTGGCCACTGCTGAGTTTTCCAAATTTGCTGGCATACTCAGTGCAGCACTTCAACAGCATCATCTTTTAGGATCTGAAATAGCTCAACTGGAATTCCATCACCTCCACTAGCTTTTTTCATAGTGATGCTTCCTATGGCCCACTTGACTTCGCATTCCAGGATGTCTGACTCTAGGTGAGTGAGTGATCACACCATCCTAATTATCTGGGTCGTGAAGATCTTTTTTGTATGGTTCTGTGTATTCTTGCCACCTCTTCTTAATATCTTCTGCTTCTGTTAAGTCCATACCATTTCTGTCCTTTATTGTGCCCATCTTTGCAGGAAATGTTCCCTTGGTATCTCTAATTTTCCTGAAGAAATCTCTAGTCTTTCCCATTCTACTGTTTTTCTCTATCTTTGCATTGTTCACTGAGGAAGGATTTCATATCTCTCCTTGCTATTCTTTGGAACTCTGCTTTCAAATGGGAATATCTTTCCTTTTCTCCTTTGCCTTTCCCTTCTCGTCTTTTCTCAGATATTTGTAAGGCCTCCTCAGACAACCATGACATTTTGCATTTCTTTTTCTTGGGGAAGGTCTTGATCATTGCCTCCTGTACAGTGTCACAAACCTCCATCCATAGTTCTTCACACACTCTGTCTATCAGATCTAATTCCTTGAATCTTTGTCACTTCCACTCTATAATCATAAGGGATTTGATTTAGGTCATACCTGAATGGTCTAGTGGTTTTCCCTACTTTTTTCAATTTAAGTCTGAATTTGGCAATAAGTTCATATCTGAGCCACAGTCAGCTCCCAGCGTTATTTTTGTTGACTGTATAGAGTTTCTTCATCTTTGGCTGCAAAAGTATAATCAGTCTGATTTCAGTATTGACCATCTGGTGATGTCCATGTGTAGAGTCTTCTCTTGTGTTGTTGGAAGAGGGTGTTTGCTATGATCAGTGTGTTCTCTTGGCAAAACTCTATTAGCCTTTGCCCTGCTTCATTCTGTACTCCAAGGCCAGATTTGCCTGTTACTCCAGGTATTTCTTGACTTCCTACTTTTGCATTCCAGTCCCCTATCATGAAAAGGACATCTTTTTTGGGTGTTAGTTCTAGAAGGTCTTGTAGGTCTTCATAGAACCACTCAACTTCAGCTTCTGCTGTATTACTGGTCAGAGCATAGACTTGCATTACCATGATATTGAATGGTTGCCTTGGAAACGAACAGAGATTATAATGTCGTTTTTTGAGATTGCATCCAACTACTGCATTTCAGACTCTTTTGTCGACTATGATAACTACTCCTCTTCTTCTAAGGGATTCTTGCCCACAGTAGTAGATATAATGGTCATCTGAATTAAATTCACCCATTCCAGTCCATTTTAGTTCACTGATTCCTAAAATGTTGATTTTCACTCTTGCCATCTCCTGTTTGGCCACTTCCAATTTGCCTTGATTCATGGACCTAACATTCGAGGTTCCTATGCAATATTGCTCTTTACAGCATCAGACTTTATTTCCATCACCAGTCACATCCACAGCTGGGTATTGTTTTTGCTTTGGCTCCATCTCTTCATTCTTTCTGAAGTTATTTCTCCACTAATCTCCATAGCATATTGGGCACCTACCTACCTGGGAAGTTCATCTTTCAGTGTCCTGTGTTTTTGCCTTTTCATAGTGTTCACGGGCTTCTCAAGGCAAGAATAGTGAAGTGGTTTGCCATTCCCTTCTCCAGTGGACCATGCTTTGTCAGAATAGTTTTTCATTTGTTGAGCACTTCTCTCACCGGTCGAAACCTACATAAAAAATCATTCTTGCCATTTTGACCTGGTGACCAATAAACTTGATTATTACATGATTCTTCAAAATAGCTTAGCGACATTGGTACCTGTAGTATAAAGAGGACATTTTTACATTTTTTTACATATCTAACTAAATTTGAATCTCTCTTTGTTAGGATTTTTGTGTAGTTTCAACTGTTAGGGCTTTTTAAAAAACATGTGATGGAGGGACTTCATTTTTCTTCACTTAGGAGAAAGAATGGCTCGTGATGAGAACTTTTCTTTCTTTGAAAGGCCTTCATCATATGGCTGATACTCCTTACATATATTTTCTGTTACTTTTTGCATGTTCTCTTTAAAATTTCTGGAAGGCCAATGTGACTTTAAAAGCAAAAGCCAAGACTTTATCTACTTTCCCTTCTTTATGCAATCTTGGTACTAAAAATGCATTCACCCCAATGCTGGGTAAAGTTTTCTAACTGTTTAACTTCTTATTCTCAAGATAAAGTAGGAAAAGTGGCATTGAACTAATCCATTCTTCAAAACATCTTAACATTATAAGCAGAACAAAGTGGTACAAAATGTATTCAGCCTCACGGATTTCTCTAGATTGTAACCAGAATAGAAAATGGCAGAATGTATTAATTCCTAAGATAAAATTATAATGAGAACAGAAAATGGTGCGAGATGAATTAATGTAGTGGCAGGCTTCTGTCTGCGGAGCACGGCGCTCTCTAAATACCACATTGCAGCACTTTGTCGTCAGCTTCTCTCTTGTAATCTATATTTTAAAGATGCTCTAAAGATAAAACTAGACTATATTCTCATCTCTGGGAGCACTGCCACAGCGCTCTGGACATGAAATGGCCCCAGGGAAGCGGTGAATGGACTTACCTTGCAGGAACAAAGGAGCTTTACGTTAGAGAGCAGGGAGATTTTTATTAGTGCAAACTTACAGTGACATGATTCCTTCCATAGCAGATCATCTTTAAGTCTGGCACTTGAAGGATAACTTAGTTGAAGAGGCTATGGTTATAAGAGAAGAATTTGTTCTTTGTCAAGGAAAAAAAAAAAAAAGGAAAAGAAATCTTCACATCTACAATCTATAAAGAATTACTTGGTGTTTTCTCTCACTGCTGCTTGCGGGCCAGACCTTAAAATAGGATTGACCACCTTTTGTATGGGGTGATTTCTCAAATGTATATTGCTCAAAGTATGTGTCTGAAGCAAGATTATCTTTTCCAGTATCTTTTATCCATTTTATAAATATACTTGTTAATAGATCCAGTGTGAATTTGAGGAGTTAGTAATGCAGATGAATATTGTAGTAATGTACCTGCAGGGTCATTCAGATGCATATTTTTAGAAGCTTTGTACTGTTCAGTGAAGGCAAATGTGTCCCAATAATAAGTAACTGAGACTCACAGCTTCAAACACTTCAAAGGTGACTGTGACTCCAGAAGGCACAGTGGAAAACCTCGAGTGGCTACACTAGAACTTTGAAAGGTTTAATAATGCTTGTCCCACATAGCTTTGCATCTTCCAAAACCTGATCTGATTGCAAATTTTTAATCAGGAAATCTGGTCTTTGAATCAGAATGGCTTTTCAGATTTGAGTGGCAGCAATATTGCCTTTGTTTTGAATTTTCATGATCCAGGAAATTTGAGTCCAAATTTTTCCCTCTATGCATTAATACTGTGGCACAGGGCATGGCTAGGTTACCCAAACTGTGAATTAGAGTTTTTAATAACATCAAAGTAAGGCATTAGCCACACTCTTATCATGGCTTGTTATGATTTCAGAAGAAATCTGCTAATGCTTTGATATTAATAATAAGAAAGAGTAGAATTGTCAATTACTACAATGTGCTAACCCCTAGTGATATTGTCACCCCAGACAAAGCACTTTTTATTTTCTCATTTTATAAATTAGCTTTCAAGACAGTTCTGTGACATAACTGTACCTTTCCTCAGAAAAAGTCTTACATTGCCCCTACCCACTTTCAGCCCTGCTCCTGCGCAGTCAGGCAGCCTTACCTTAGAGGTACCTGGGAAACAGAGCTTTTTATTTCTTTGTAGTCCTCTGACTTGTCTCTAATGGTTCAATCAAAGGTATAGTAGTCCTTTTAATGTTTCATTAAGAGAGAGAGAGAGAATCAAAGAATAAAAGCCAGATATTGCCTTACTGCTTTAAGTTTTGAGAAATTAAAACCTTCAAGCAAGTAGTGCTCTTGGGCTTGCATTTTGGAAACTGGAGTAAATCAAGCAGCCTCTTTTTCTGGAGAAATTCAACCTAAAATATTTTCTCCCCACTGTCTGCATAGCCAGTACATGTAACATTTGCGCTTTCTTTTAGAACCATAATAAGGAGAATTAAAACCCTATCATTAAGCATTTAACATAAAATTAAAGGGCCATGTTTATTTATTAGGAAAGTATCATGTACCTAAAATTCAGTCAGATTTCAAATAAACTTCTTTCTATACAAATTGCATTTCATAGAATTCAACATTTCTACTTATCCGGCTCTTTTTTCAGGCGTGGTGTATATTTTACTTATATCTGCAGCATTTTAGGATGGAGTGACAAATTTTGGCAAGATTAGTTTAAGATAGCCTGGGGCATCAGTTCTCTGTAGGAATTCCAGTACTTCTTTGCTCACCTGAGTTTCTCCAAGCTGAACAGAGCATGGTGCATAAATAACAGGCATGCAGTGACTGCAATGAATTGACCTGCCTGTATGAAGCTTTCAGTCTAAAAGGGAATATTCAATTCAGAAACAAACCTTTGTACATATGAGAGCTTTATATATGCTGAAAGAGCTACAAAAATTTGATAGGAAAAGTTGAATATTTGGAAACAATTTATATCTTGATGAGAGTGGACACTGATAAGGTCTTTGTGGACATCAATTTAACATATACAAAAATACTGTATCTTTGTGTTCACAGTGTACTGCTAGGTTAAAAAAAAGCAAATTACAAAGCAGTTTCAAAAAATGTTAGTAATATGATCCCATTGTTTTACTTGGAAGGGAAGGAAGGAGTAATGTAAGAAAAAAAGAGAAAGAAGAAATTATGTGAGTATGCAGAGACAAACAGTGGTGATTTTGTTTTTGTTTTTAAATGTCAGAGGTTTTTGGTTTGTTTCTGCGATGAGTCTGTATTGCAACCAGAAAAGAGAATAAAATTTTCTTTAGAAAGAGGAAGAAATTTGTAAAAAATGTTCATATCCTTTGACTCACCAGCTCCCCACTTAGGAAATCATCCAAAAGAAAAGGCAAAAATGCAGACAAAGATTTATGTACAAATATGTGGTTAAAAATGAAAACAACATCAGGAGACTGTTTAAATAAATTCTGAAACATCCAAAAGATAGACTATTATGCAGCTGTTATAAATTATATGTCAGAAGAATTTTCAGTGATATGGTAAAAACATTTGCAAATTTTAAACAAATAGAATACAGCAAAACATGATATAAAATTGTATATGAAGAATGATCCTGACCTCAAAAAAATGTGAAAAAGGCTAGGAAAAAAATACACCAAAATATTAGTGATGGTTGCTCTTGGGTACATTAATTGTGGAAGATTTTTGTTTTATTCTTTGTCTTTTGCTATGCTTTAAAAAGACGACTACTCTTTTTTTCTTGGGTATTTTTATGGGTTTATTCTTCTCAATGAACTGGAACAAAAGTCATGTTCACAACCCATGTTATAGATCAAAAGGGATCATCCTGCTAGGTGACCTCTTTAATAATTTAATCATTTATTTTGCCTCTGAATAACTTGACTCTCAAAATCAAATCCATCTTTAGGGATAGACGATATTTTTTATTTTTAAGGGCTCTCAGACTAAATAGATTATTCTAGAAGCTATCACACAGAATTAAACTATAGCCCCAGAATAAATATATACATCATAACCATTAAAGGTAATTGATTGAAGGGCACTTCATGTGTTAAGTTCTGGTTTGCTTCCTAAAAACAAAGCAAATCTATATATTCAGCTGGAAGGCAAATCATTCTTCCTTTCTGAGTCTCAGTTGTTTGTCTGTATCTGTATAATGGGGACTGTAACACCCATGTCTTGGAATCGTGAATATCCACTTGCTTTACCTCCACTCTCCATCTGTAGGGCCACACCAGCCCTAAAACACAAAGAGCATGTGCAGAACAGGTACTTTTAATTAATTGCTTTCAGGTGCCAGATGCACGCAATCCTTGCAATGATCAGGTGTGGCAAGTATTGTATTCATCCCACTTCATATGTTTTCATTCAAGGTGGGCAATATTATTTGATGACCTCTGTGGGTGAGCTCTGGCCTGGCATGGGTAAACTTGAGGCCAAGGAGGCCATGGTCCCTGCATGTGGTAGAGCGGAGATACATGCTGCAAAGCAGGAAACAAAGTGAACGCGTAATACAAATACCGAGTTAAGAAGGAAGCCAACCAAGGTTGCAATGGAGAACAACAAGGAAAGTTTTTCAATCAAGTCTCCAGGGAAGGTTGGTCTGAGAAGAAAATCTTCAATCTCAGGCTTAAAAAATGAAAAGGAGCCAGCATCTTGCAGAGCTGGGAGACAAACATTCCAGGCATAGGAATCTGAGACTCAGAGAGGTACAGGGAGGGCACGAAGTCATGCAGCAACTGCAGATTATCCAAGATTTGAAACACTAATGACAGACACCAAATTCCCCCCATGAGGCTCTAAGAACCATCATTAACCAGGCAAGCATGGGGGCTCATGCACAGCAAATCCTAAAAATCAAGGCCTCGTTTGATCCTGAGTGGATGGCTGCTCAAGGCTAGCGTTCAACCTGTACCAGTGCCTGTGAGTGCAGGGAGAAGGGGGCTTCCCCGGTGGCTCACCCGCAATGCAGGAGCCACAGGAGACACAAGTTTGATCCCTGGGTCAGGAAGATCCCCTGGAGGAGGGCATGACAACCCACTCCAGTATTCTTGCCTGGAGAACTCCATGGACAGAGGAGTCTGGCGGGCTACCGTCCATGGAGTCACATAGAGTCAGACACGACTGAAGTGACTTGGCATGCACACACAGGGAGAAGAATTTATCATCCTGGGTGGGACCCCATTATGGAAGGGGCAGAAGTTTTATTCCTCGTCCTCCTCTTCCTGCCATCTTTCCAACTCCAGCTCTGACAAAGCCATTTTAGCTTTGTCTTAGTCCACATTTCAGCTGGGGCCTTTCTGGGCAGGGGTGGGTTAGGACATAGGCGAGGCAGAAGCAAAGGCTGAGGGGAAGAAAGAAGGCAGGTCAGCAGGGAATTTTGAGGCTTGGAGGGGTTGAATTTGCCTCTCAAATGTCACCTTCTCCTGGAGACCTTCCTTGTCGGCCTTGGATAAAGCAGTTGTTGCCAGATGCACCCTTATCCTTTTCTGTTCCTGTCCCCTGCTTTGTTTTTCTTCTGGTTTTTGGCTTATGGTAGGTGTTCAATTAATATCTGTTTAATAAAACAGTTATTTGTGCTCCTCCATGTAAGAGGCATGGGGTTGGGCCTTTTATCACCACTTCCTTCCCACCCCACCCTCCATTTCCCTAATGGTGATCAACTCTTCCTCGTAATGACTCTAGGCTGCTTGCAAGCATTTATCACCCTGTAATGACTTATCTCAGAGTGTAAATTCCAATAGAATTTACAAGCAGTGGCGCCTGCTGCTCCCAGGCACAGTGTCTGACATGAAGAGGGTGCAGGATAGTCACTTGCTGAGTGAGTGAATGAATAAGTGAATGAATGAAAGAGAGAGGGAAGCCCTTACCTGGTCTGGTAAAGGCCTCCCAGAGCTGAGCTGGGAAGCTGGCCTATGTGACTTCAAGGTAATGTCTGCTGCCTAGAACTCCATGGGATTTTCCTTTCCTGAGTGTCTCTTATTTCACTGATAAGCCTTTGCTCTAAATAGTTATGAAATTCCTCAGGAGTAGGTGGGTCTAAACTTGAGAGCACAAAAGAATGACCAGGGAAATCCCAGAACCCACCTTAAATTAATTAATTAGTGGGGCTGTCCCAGGCTAAAGGACTCTAGTTATTTATAATCCCCCAAATTACTACTTTTATAAGCAAGAAAAATCCTAGATTTCCAACCCCCCAAATTAAGCTCTTTCTACTATACCAGAAAATAACAGTTTTCTTCAGTAGAAGGCTTTGCCTTACCAGAAACAATATAGTATCAGAAAGGGACCATAAAATCTGTACGCCACTGGAAAAATGAAATTTCTTCCAATAAGCAGCAGGCATGTGTCCTCCAACTAATTTGCCCGGTAACATACTAGCTAGTTAACATCTATTATTTAGAATGACATACTATACCACTAAGGGGCTTTCCAGGTAGCTCAGTGGTAAAGAACCTGCCTGCTGCTGCAGGAGACGCAGGAGATGTGGGTTCGAATCCTGAATAGGGAAGATCCCCTGGAGGAGGAAATGGAAACCCACTCCAGTATTCTTGCCTGGAGAATCCCATGGACAGAGGATCCTGGCAGGCTACAGTCCATGGGCTCACAAAGAGTCTGACATGACAGCAACTGAGCATGCATGCATTATACTACTAAACACAAGCAACCAATAATCCATACTGGGTGGCAGGCGGGGGGGGGGGGGGCAGTGTGTGTGGATCATTCTAGAAACACAGCCTCCAGAAAGTCTGCTTTCCGTAAATGATATACTAAATCTCAGAAGCAAGGATTGGTGGGCATCGCCACGTGTAGTACCTTGGACTGCTGCATCGCTGGGTGCAGTGAGTAATCACTAGATAAACATCTGAGCGTCAATTGCAAAAGGATACTCCTGTGGGTAGTAAAAAATGTTCTCTGTTTGCAAGTCGAGGCTTACCCCTGTGTTTTGGAGATACCTGAATTGGTTTGGCTCTTTTCCAATTACAATCTGTTCATAATCACCAAGGGTCTGTAACATCAAGCAGTGTTATGAGGGAATTAATTCTTTCTATGTGACAGTTGTTAGTGTAATTCATGTCCTTGTTTTTAATTGCTGGATCAAATTACTTTGTAGATTATTTCATATTTCATCCCAAGAGAAAAGAATAGGAAAAATGCACAATGCCTGTGGTGACTTATTTGTTTAGTCTAGCCAGAAAAAAAAAAAAAGCAGAACTAAAAGATTGACTTTCTAAACAAAATGACTCTTCTCTATCCTTAGAGTATATTTTGGATGATTTTAGATGGAAAGTTAGCCTGAGTACATTCTTTCTGTTTAAACACTCTAGGAACTAAGTTTATTTTTATAACATTTCTGCCAAAATAATGGCCATAAAGGTCACAAAGCAATATCTCCTAATAAATACCTTGGAAGGATTTACAATTCAATGCTCTTTCGTTAAAAGAAGCACCTTGAAGATAAGAAATTAATGAGATTTGGAATAATTTATTAAGGAACACCTAATAGACTCTCATGAGATTCAAATGTCAAGATGTTTAAAAAAAAACACAAACTTTGCAAATGCAAATTATATGTGGGGGAAAAAGACAAAGAATATTTGAAAAATCTTATAAATGTTTGTTTTTGCAGCACTGAAATTTAATTCTTGTATTTGAATATAAATACCTAGTAGACAGTTCATCCATTTTTGAGCTATAGCCACTAAATGCTTTTCATTCTAATATTTGGAATCTCAGAAAGGATCAGTAACTATTTCTTAGGTGTCTTATGAGTTGAGAATTTACTTGTAGGCTTATAGGGAGGTGAACGCCCAGACAAGACAAACTTACATAACTGAAAAGCTATAGAGAAAATGCATTGTTCTATTTATTCCTGCTTTATGATGAGTTAAGAGTAAAATATATTTATAACAATGTGACACTTGAAGTGAACTGTTGCTGTAACTGTCCAAGGCCTGTCAACATTCTTATAAAGCAGACCTGAGTGATAATCTAAATTATAGATCAGTGATCACTTAAAAGCAAGCAGCAGGGAAATTGATAAATACTGACTGACTGGCAAATAAAAAACCCAGTCATCATTAAGAGAGGGAGCTGGAACTTACTGATTGCTGGGAGATTATGGCAATCAACAAATGAACAGGCGTACTCACTTCGGGCAAAGGTACCTTGTAGTTCAGGTAACAATGTACTGTCAACATGGAAAGGTCCTTGAAAAAGGAGCTGAACCTGCTACCCTGAAAACAGAAGGCAGATATACAGACACAGCATCGAAATGCTGGCAGCCCTAAATCAGTTTTCTCCACAAGAGTGCTGAATGTATGATCATCACTGTCATCTTTGAAAAGGGGAAAGCAGATATCCATAAAAATAGATGTCTTTTCCACCACTGATATTAAAAAATGATTACAAAGAATTTCTGTGGTCACTTAATCTCATTATAAACCTAGTCCTTTCTAGTCTGTTACAGAAAACCAAGATGGTTACATTGGTTTAAACATGGATTCTATGGTTCTTATTTAAAATATATTGTTTGTTTGCCTATGTGTTGATCAAAGGAAGTGAGTTATCTCCTACAGACTTAGTGGATGGCTGTGGATTTTCTAGCTATACTTGGGCCTCTGCAAAGTGAAAGTATTAGTTGCTCAGTTGTGTCTGACTCTTTGCCACCCCATGGACTGTAGCCTCTGACCATGGAATTCTCCAGGCAAGAATACTGGAGAGGGTAGCTATTCCCTTCTCCAGGGGATCTTCCTGACCCAGGGATCAAACCCAGTCTTCTGCATTGCAGGCAGATTCCTTACCTTCTGAGCCACCAGCCTCTGCAAAGCATGTCTTTCAATTGTTTGCTTGGCTCAAATGGATGTCAATAAGTCTCTTGAGGAAGACAAGGGGAAGGCATGGAGTGGCAGGAACTGAATGTGGGAAAGATGCCATATTACCTTTGTGCTTCATACCAAGTTCATTTTGAGTAGAAAACCACCTGTATGCAATACAGCAACATTTGCAAGGATAACTTAGAGACTGAGACCAGCTCTGTGAAGAGTTATTGTTCTTTATGAAAGGAGACTGAGGCTTAGAGAGGTTTGGGGCTTGTCCCCAGAGTCAGAGATGGAGTGTCAGGTCCACCAATTATCAACTCAAATTTTCTGATTGTAGCTTCCATTTCCTTTTGCCCACCTTGATCTAATTGAAGACCTATAGAAGATAGTCAAGACTAGACATGTTATTCTTCCTAAGGCTGTTTTTATCACAGATATTCATGGTTCAGATAAACAAGAGAATTAAGAATGATTAAGTGGCAACGTTAGGAACAGAGGATACCTGCATTTTGGCAGGTGGATTAACTTGCATACTTGATGAAGCAATTGCAAACTCAGAACTAGAAGAGTTGCAGGTATTAAGAGCATGGTAATACTACCTAGAACATAATATAATAAAAAATAAAGTTATCAGTAAAAGGAGAATCGATGTGAGAGATGGCTACCGTGAAGATTTCAGTTTACTTTTGTATATTTGCTCCAAAAGGAGAGTCTTCTTTCAATTTTTAAATTTTTTAAAAATTAAAAAATTATTTTATTGGTGCATATGTGGTTTATAATGTTGTGTTACTTTTTGCTGTCTAGCAAAGTGATTCATTTGTACATATATATTCTTTTTCATATTCTTTTCCAGTATGGTTTATCATAGGATATTGAATATAGTTCCCTGTGCTATACCGTAGGACCTCATTGTTTAACCATTTTATATATAATAGTTCACATCTGCTAATCCCAAACTCCCTTACCTCCCTGCCTCCTTTGACAATCACAAGTCTGTACTCTCTGTCTGTAAGTATGTTTCTGTTTCACAGATAAGTTCATTTGTGTCATATTTTAGACTCCACATGTAAGTGATGCCATATGATATTTGTCTTTCCCTTTCTGAATTACTTTGCTTAGTATGATAATCTCTAGGTCCATCCATACTGCTGCAAAAGGCATTATTTCATTCCTTTTTGTAGCTGAGTAGTATACTATTGTATATATATACCACATATTCTTTATCCATTCATCTGTACACAGGCATTTAGATTGTTTCCATGTCTTAGTTATTATAAGTACTGCCGCTGTGAACACTGTGGTGCATGTATCTTTTTGAATTACAGTTTTCTCTGGATATAAGCCTAGGAGTGGGATTGCAAGATCACACGGCAGCTCTGTTTTCAGTTTTATGAGGAGCATCCACACTGTTTTCTGTTGTAGCTGCACCAATTTTCATTCCTGGCAACAGCATAGAAGGGTTCCCTTTTTTCCACACCCTCTCCAACATTTGTTATTTGTAGACTTCTTAATGATGGCCATTCTGACTGGTGTAAACTGGTATCTCATTGTAGTTTTTTTTTTTTTTTTGCCATACTGCACAGCATGTGGGATCTTCGTTCCCTAACCAGGGATCATTCTGTGCCTCTTGCAGTGGAAGTGCAGATTCTTAACCACTGAACCACCAGAGGAGTCCCTCATTGTAGTTTTGATTTGCGTTTCTCTAATAATCAGTGATGATGAGCATCTTTTCGTGCACTTATTGGCCATCTGTATGTCTTCTTTGGTGAAATGTCTATTTAGATCTTCTGCCCATTTTTTTGATTAGGTTGTTTGTTTTTTTGATATAGAGTTGAATGGGCTGTTTATATATTTCGTAAGTTAAGTCCTTGTTGGTCACATTATTTGCAAATATTTTCTCAGAGTCCATAGGTTGTCTTTTCATTTTGTTTCCTTTGTTGTGCAAAAGTTTATAGGTTTGAACAGGTCCCATGTGTTATTTTTGCTTTTATTTCTTTTGCCTTGGGAGACTGAACTAAGAAAACATGGGTACAATTTACATCAGAAAATGTTTTACTTCCAGCAGTTTTATGGTGATATGTCTTATATTTCAGTCAAAAGAAGAGTCTTTATTTCAAAGTACTGTTATATGTTATTTCCAGATATTTACTATAAGATTTCACATAAAGATGGACTTTGTATTGATTATCTTTTGCTATATAACCAATCATCCATTGCTTAGTAGTTTAGAACAACTTCTATTTAATTTATGTAACACTGTCATGGGTTGGATGGGATAATTGGAATATCTGAAGTAACTCTTTTGGTTAGGATCAGCTTGGTTGGAGTTGGATGGTGTAGGATGGCCTTTTGTGTTCCATTTTGGGCAGATTGATCTGTGAGGGTTTCAGTTGGGTGGCTTGTCTCCACTCCATGTGATCTTTTGTCCTTTAGTAGGCTAGATAGATTTCTCCTCATGTTAGTCTCAAAGTTTCAAAATACAGGGAAGAGAGATGACAAGACCTAATATGGAAATGCTTTCCAAGACTACACTTGTAGTGCTTGCTAGGTGACTGGAGAGGTTTCTTTGGGAATAGACATCATGCTGAAACCCTAAGTGTGAGTAGGAGTTAGACTGAAGAAGAGTTGGAGTCCAGGGTGGAAGAAAGAGGTTGTTAAGAATGAAGCCCAGAGGAATCTGAAGAGAGAGTATCTGGACTAACACTTTTCCTAGAGCTGAAACATGAGGAAAGTGAAAGGGAGTTGCCAGAGGTGAAGCTGGAGATGAAGGCAAAGGATGAATGATGGAGAGGATTGAGGCTATGTATGAGGGACAATGGAAAACCACTGAAGGAATTTAAATAGGGATATAATAAAGTCAGGCCAATGCCCTAGAAGATCCACTCTGGCTATAATTGAAGCTTTGATGAAAGGGAGCAAAACTGTAGTAAATAGACCAATTGTCAGAAGGCTCTTATAGCAGCTTCTTGCCTTAATGTCTGCTTTTGTCCTGTTAATTTAACCATTCCAGCCTTCTCCCGCCAACTTTCAGTTATTGTTTTCACAGTCTATCTTTTTTCATCCTTTTCCTTTCAGTCTTTGTATATTTTTGTATTTATGGCAGATCAGGTAAGCAGTATGTAATTGGGTTTAATATGTTATCATTTGAAGTATTTTTAATTGGAATATTTAATATATTCACCTTTAATGTAATTTAATGATATATCTGACTCAAATTTGCCATCTATTTCTGTCCCATCTGTTCTTTGCTTCTTTTATTCTTTCTTGCACATTTTGGATTAATTAAGTAGCTTTTATTTTATCTTACTCTCTAATATCTTGTTAATTATATACATTTTATCATTCTTTTAATAGTTACCTGGAGATTACAGCATACATCCTTGACTCCATTAGAGTCACTTTTAAATTAGTACTTTTCTAACAAATCAGACAATGAAAGGATTTTATAAAATTTTAACTTGTACACATATTTTTAATCACAGAAGTTTTTTTTGGTATTGTTCAGTCAGTGTTATCTAGATTTATCTCATTTTAAACCTTTTATGTGTCTTGTTATTCTTTCTTGTATTCTGTGTTTGCATCTGGGATCATTAAGAATCCCTTTAGTATTTCTTTTCCTATAGATCTGATGGTGATAAATTCTCTCAGTTTTGTTTTTCTGAATATACCTTATTTGGCCTTTATTTTTTCAAGGATAATTTTGCTGGGTATAGAATTTTAGATTGTTTATCTTCTTTTAAAGATCCACTTTCTTCTGGAGATGCCATCCAAGGCAGAAAGAGGGAGTGAAAATTCTTGGTATCTCAGTTCCTTCCTCTTTCTTATCTTCTGAAGTGCCTCTAATGGCTTGAACCCAGCCAGAAGGCAGCAGGCCTTGGAAAAGAGCCCTGGAAACAGAGCCCTACAGCTTCAGTCCTCTCAGGATAGGCCTCAGAACATAGGGAAGGCAAGGAATGAATCTGAAGGCAGGCAGGATATAGATTTGCATAAGAGCTAACATTTATGAAATGTTTACTTTGTACCATGCACATCATATTATGTGAATACTAGTGTGTTCATGAAGGTAGACTAAATTATGCTATAATTTGAAAGAACAAATAAACAAAAATCTCAGTGACTTAGTGAACACAAAAACTTATTTCTCACTCATATGCTTAGCAGAGGCTGGTGGTGGGCTCTGTTCCACACAGAGACATACACTGATAGCAGGTATTGAATCTTACTGCTATGTCATCTGGAATACGTTACCTTTTTGGTTGCCACAGAGGGGAAGAGAACCTGGAGAACTGTGCCAAGGTTCTTACCTTTCCCTCACAACCTGATAAGTCATACTGGCTACATGACCCCATCTAAGTACACGTGTGCTAAGAAATGTTGAGAAGCACATGGAATATTTGATGAGCATTACTATTTTTGCTACTCATGAATTACTTCATTTAAGACCCAGCTAACAAAGTCTGAGAACTTACTCCACAGGACATTGGAATTTCACTCTGCTTGGATAGCAGCACCGACTCGATGGACATGAGTTTGAGTAAACTCCAGGAGTTGGTGATGGACAGGGAGACCTGGTGTGCTGCGATTCATGGGGTCGCAAAGAGTCAGACACGACTGAGTGACTGAATTGAACTGAACTGAACTGGGTTCTCCCTGCCAAGTAACTGTTGAGAATTCCTCATTCATGCTTACATTGTTACCCCAGTCTCTCCTGGAGGTCACTTGCCATACCTTAACCAACTCTAGCTGCTGTATTCAACCCAGGAGGTGAGTCAGCTCTTACAGCTTATGTCTAAATTTTTTGAGCTACTTCAGCTCTCTCCACTCTACTGTGCTTTCTCCCAGGTTGGACACATAATTCTTTTAGCCTTATAGAACATACATAGACCAAACAGTGGTATCTAACAAAATTCTACAGACAGCTTGGGGATACTAGAAGGGAATTATAATGCAGAAGAGGGAAACATAGATGCTAGCTATACTCTTGCTTCTAGACCATGCCCTTTAATCAGTGGTTTCCTTCTGGCTATGACACTTTTCTTGGACTCCTCAGCCTGCTGTAACATTTACAGTGGCCAGCCCAGAATGGCAGTGCTTTTCCACATCCCTCCTACTCAAGAGGACAGATTTGCTCTTGGCATTCAAGAGACAAGAACTGCTTCCCTCCCTCAGCTTTACAGCTTCTTCTTTAGAAAAAAATTCAACTCTCACCCACAGTGTGTGATCTTGTCCTAAGAGTTCAGACAAGGCAATCACAAAATTTGACATTCAATTTTCCAGAATCTAGATTATACCACCTGAAATAAAATTACATGTGGGCTTTCAATCCAGAGTAGACTTTGGCATTTCCCATTAAGTTCCTTTTAGGTCCCTACCCACAGCTTAAGGTAAAGATGTGCATGCCTCCCTGCGTCTCCTGTCATCATCTGGTTTCTGCTCCTGTTCTCCTGTATCTTTAAGATCGAAGCCACATGTGTATGTGCATGCACACACACACACACACACACACCCACACCCATAGAACAAAGAATAATGCACAGAGATAATTAAGTTAAAAATCACATTTAGGGAAAATAATCTTTCACAGGCATGCTCCTATTAAAAACACAGAAATCTGCTTTTATAAACAAACATGTTACATGTCAGTTTGAGGCATTTACATCTAGGTTAATGGGTGAAAATCTTCTTCAAAAATGATGCGTGCACATTTGCTTTACCTTTGGATTAAAAAGAAACCTTTCCAATTATTTTCTTAAAGGAAGTCTTTTCCAAAGATAAATTGATATCTTTACCTATAGAGAGAGAAAATTGCTAGCAACTTTTAAAGGATATCTCAGTAGTTTTAAAATAAATGTCTCTCCTACCAGATATCTCGCCACATTTGGGACTGGTACATAGGAGATGTATTGAGGTGGCCAAAAAGTTCATTTGGGTTTTCAAAATCTGAACGAATTTTTTGGCCAACCCAATATTTGGTTGTTGTATTTTAAGGAGTTACAGAATTTTACACTTATTGCTTTCTTTTCAATCATGTAACTGAAAAGTCTAGAGCATTATAGTCCAGTAGAAATATAATGTGAGCCAATATGTAATTTAAAATTTTCTAGTAGCCACATTAAATAAGTAGAAAAAAGGCACAATTAATTTTAATTATAATAGTATATTTTATTTAATCTGATACATCCAAAATACATTAAAATGTATTTAATATATTTATGTTCTATATAAACATAAAGCATATTAAAATATATAAAGTGTTCAGTAGCCACAGACGGCATGGCTACCAGATTGGACCCTGTAGGTCTAGAGGCATGACTGGATATAGTGATTCAAGTGAGGCATCAGGATTCATTTCTCTCCCCAGTTTTTCTATTCTGCTCCTCCTCTGTTGGTTTCATTCTAAAAGATATTCTCCTCATGGTAGCAAAATGACTGAAGCAGCAACAAGCTACACCTTTTCAGGTCCAGATCCCATAACCAAAAGGAATTTCTGTCTCCTCCACAGTGAGAACAAAGTCCTGAACCAGTCAGCTGGGTGTCCATTCTTGAAGCAATTTCTAGAGCGAGGAAGCAGGAGGAAGGCCCGTGTCACATGACCACCCATGTAGTCCCATTAAACCGCCCATGCTGAGAGTAAGGACAAGGGAAGGTCCTCAGAGGAAAAGCAAATGCTGTCACCAGAAAATTGGCTGGGGCTGGACAGAAAGTATTTGAAACAGAAGCAAGCAAAAGCATCAGAGGTCCTCTCCAACAGTCAGCAGAGTGCAGGTGGTAATAACTGAAGCCCAGGTGTTGATGAAACCTCTTAGGGGTATGTGGAGAAAGGGCCAGAGAGGAGAGCCCTGAAGGACTTCCATCTCCTAGGGATGAGCAGAGGAGGAGGAGACTGAAAAGGGGGGATGAGGAAGAGCCATGAAACTGATGAAAGGAAGGTGGGGAAGCTGCTAACTCACAGACGCCAAAGTGAGGCATTATTCTGAGGAGTCAGTGGTGTTTAAGGCAGCCAAGAACCAAGAAGTAGTCGACATATTGAATGAAACGTGGGCCTTAGACCTTGGCAAGAGCACTTCAGGTGCAGCAGGGGTGCAGAAGATAGCAATCGGTTGAGGGTAGGTCCATGGGAGGTAGGTAAATGAGGACTCTTTCAAGAAGTTTGGGTGTGAGCAGGAGGAGACATCTAAGATGGTCACTTGAGGAGGTTGTGTTCATGGTCACATGCTGAGGGAGGATTTGTTAAATACACCATAAATTAAATACACTGAATATGATTTGTTTCAGCACTAATAATTTTACAGTAAAATGAAATAATATGCAGTTCAGCATAGAACTAGATTTGATTTCTTCTTCAGTGACTGGCACTGAAGCTTGGCTCTCTTGCCTTGGTTTTCTCATTTGTAAAATGGGAGCAGTTATGCTGATTTCATGGCTATCTTGGATTAAATGAGATAATGAATGTAAAAAAGTATTCAGTAAATGTAATTATTGTCATTGTTCCTCTTCACCAGCCATTGGTGAATAAACTATATTGTTTCTTATTTCCATACTTTTGCATTTGGCTTAGAATGTTTCTTCCCTTCTGCCATTAGCCTGATGAACTCTTGCTCACCCTGAAATACCCAAACAAAAGTGGCTTTCTCTCTGTTGCTTGTCTGCTCCCCTGCCCACAGATGCCCTTAACCACAGATGAAGCAGGGCTTTGCTGTCCTCATTCTCCATTGCCTTTGAATTGCTTCTGTGAGCTGACCACATTGCCATCTCCAATACAGATCCCTGCTGGTCCCCACCCACAAGGCCAGTTTCTTGTACCAAAGTGAATATTCTGTCCTAGGTATCATGTCTTCCTGCCCATGACTCTAGAAATTCAGTCTTCATAATTCAAGGACCTTCCCTTTTGAACTGTTCAGACTCAATCGTTTGCATTTCTCTTTCTAGCTTTTTCTGTTCCTGTTGGTGACAGCACAATTCTGTGCAACACTGAAAACCTGGAGGTACAATTCTCCATGTGTTGCCTTCAGATGACAAATGTATTCTGCTGATGCCTTGGGCAAAACGCCTTCTCCAAAATACCACTGTCTGTGAATACTTCATCCTACAAAACTCTAGCTTCAGTTACAGGGTGAAGGATTTTATGGACAGAAAGAAAGCTGCATTTCTCCCTTCCAGATTACTCAGAAGTTCATTCTTCTGTGGCTGCTTTCTGTAATCCCACTCTGTAATGCTGGTCCTGGGTCCTTCCTCTTCCTTCCACCCTTCACTCAGCTTCTGCAGCCGGAGTTAGATCTCAGCTGCCTTCTCAGCAGCTTCTGTTACTTAACTCTTTCCTACCATCTTATTTGTGTTGACAGTGGCTTCTCTATGGTGCAGAGGAAGTGTAATGGGCTCAAGGAAGATTCTAACTTTGTATTTTGTATAATGTCTTCGTGTTCTTTTTCTTTCAACATGTTCTACTTTTTAAATTCATTTAAACTACAAGAATAAAAGCCTGGAATATTTTTTCCAAGTCTGATTTTCTTTATATATTCCTTCCTCTTGGGAAAAAATTAAATGTGATTTTTTTTTTTTTTTTGCATTCCTGACCTCCAGAAGCTGGGGTGCAGCTGTGAGATGGGGGCAGTGGGTCAAATCTTAGGGATTAGTAATCCTCACCTTTCAAATGATGACAGCTCTTGAGTGACTTCCTTGGAAGCTTTGGTACAGAAAAGAAGTTCAATAGAGAGTGGGTTTTGGATGTTGCCGTTTTGTTGATTATTTCAGTATATTGCTCTTAAGATATCATTGCTTAGAAACTGTTGAGAGAGATGGATGGATGGGTCATTTGGTATAAGGAGATAGATAGAAAAATCTTGGACACATCAAATTGGCTGTATTTATGAGATTAAATATTTTGCCAATTAGATGTATTTATCTCCTGATAGGAATTTCTTTATATTGGGAACCCAGAAGATTCAGAAAGACTCTTTGCTGCTAATGAGGCATCGTCCAGAATGCACAGTAGAGTGTCTGGAACATAGCAGAGGAACAGTAAATGTTTATTGGGGGACCTAATGCTCCATTTGGTCTGCTCAAGTCAGAGCCAGCTCCTCTGTGTTCTGTCCTTGCTAACAGACTCTCCAAGCCATGGAGGTAAACCAGAGCAGACTGATGGATTTCACCCAGAGTTGTTAATCCGTTAACAATTGGCTGTAAAAGTATGCTTATGGAAACAAAATGGGAAAACTAAAAACCAGATTTGCAGTTGCAGTGTAAAGATATAATTGCCATGTGTTAGAAGAAAGAAGGGCCCCTTGCAGATTGTAACTGTTATTTTAATACATGAAGAAAATGTCCTGGATTTAGTGAATTTTCTTTGGTCATCAGCAAAATGGAATTTCTGATTTAGAGCACCAAACTGATTTGTTTTGTTTCTGCTGTTATTCACTTTTTTTCATTCAAACATTTGAAAAAAAAAGGGGGGGGGGGCCCTGATAAATTGATCAGGCAGTTCTAACTCTTACTAGTTTGTGATCTTGGGTAATTCACTTAACAGGATTCCTGAGTCTTGATTTCCTCATTTGTAAAATGGGTATAAATATCTGTATTTGTGGGATGATTGGATGAGAGGATGCGTATAAAACATTTAGCAGAGTGCCTGGAACACAGAACAGTTATTCAAAAATAGCAGAAAATAACAGAATTTGCTTCCACAGCTGCTGTTGCTCAATACCAGGTGGGCTTAAGCCCCTTGTATTAGTCCTGACTCCAGAGAAGCAGAGTCTATAGGATGTGTGTATATGTATCCATGTGTGTGTGTAAAGAGAGACAGAGATTGGTTTTATGGAATTAGCTCACACGGTTGTGGAGGCTGGCAAGTCTGAAATCTGTAGGGTGAGCTAGCAGGCTGGAGGCCCGGGAGAGAAAGCTAATGATGTTACAGTTCAAGTCCAAAGGCCGCCCGCTGCAGACTTCACTCTTTTTTTTTTTTTTTTTCTTTTCCCAAATATCAATTGTTTATTTTGACAGTCTTCTTGACTCTAAAACAATGAGAGATAATCAGTAACAGTTGTTTTTTGTTGTTGTTGTTTTTGTTTTTTATATTTTTATTTTATTTATTTATTTTTAGTTGGAGGCTAATTACTTCACAACATTTCAGTGGGTTTTGTCATACATTGACATGAATCAGCCATAGATTTACACGTATTCCCCATCCCGATCCCCCCTCCCACCTCCCTCTCCACCCGATTCCTCTGGGTCTTCCCAGTGCACCAGGCCCGAGCACTTGTCTCATGCATCCCACCTGGGCTGGTGATCTGTTTCACCATAGATAGTATACATGCTGTTCTTTTGAAACATCCCACCCTCACCTTCTCCCACAGAGTTCAAAAGTCTGTTCTGTATTTCTGTGTCTCTTTTTCTGTTTTGCATATAGGGTTATCGTTACCATCTTTCTAAATTCCATATATATGTGTTAGTATGCTGTAATGTTCTTTATCTTTCTGGCTTACTTCACTCTGTATAATGGGCTCCAGTTCATCCATCCACCTCATTAGAACTCATTCAAATGAATTCTTTTTAATGGCTGAGTAATATTCCATGGTGTATATGTACCACAGCTTCCTTATCCATTCATCTGCTGATGGGCATCTAGGTTGCTTCCATGTCCTGGCTATTATAAACAGTGCTGCGATGAACACTGGGGTGCATGTGTTCACTCTTGTTTCAGGAATGTCAGGCTTTAAACTGATTGAGTCCTACCCACAAGATGGAGGGTAATCTATTTTACTCAAAGTCTACTGATTTAAATGTTCATTTCATCCAAAAACACCCTTACGTAAATATCCAGAATAATGTTTGAATTTGTATTTAGGTACTGTGGCCCAACCAAGTTGACACATAAAATTAACCATCACACTCCCTTTCTTTATTATCCAATACTTCCTCAGATGAAAACAGCCTCCTAATAGGTCTTTCTGCTTCCACTCTTGCTTCCTACCAGTACATTTATAAACAGTAGCAAGAAACAGCACTTGGATTCCTTCTTTCTCATGCTTAACTCCAACGGCCCCCCCTTGCAGTTACAATTAAAGCCAGTTTCTTATCAGTGCTTATAAGGCATTGCATGTCCCAGTCTGCTCTGACCTCACTTTACTAGAACCATCTGTGTTTGCTCTCCTCTTGTGTCACTTAAGGTAATACCTGTCATTGTAACTGATAAAAACCTGGAATCTCAGTGACCTAACACAGCGCAGGTTTATACCTTACAGTGGTAGGCAACTTCTGACATGGCTCCCAAAGATCCTTGCCTCCTGGTATTGATGCCGCCGTGTAATCCCTTCCCCTTTGGGCTTCCCTGGGAGCTCAGCTGGTAAAGAATCCACCTGCAATGCCGGAGACCCCGGTTCGATTCCTGGATCGGGAAGATCCTCTGGAGAAGGGATAGGCTACCCACTCCAGTATTCTTGGGTTTCCTGGTGGCTCAGCTGGTAAAGAATCCGCCCACAATGCGGGAGATCTGGGTTTGATCCCTGGGTTGGGAAGATCCCCTGGGGAAGAGAAAGGTTACCCACTCCAGTATTCTGGCCTGGAGAACTCCACAGACTGTATAGTCCATGGGGCCGCAAGAGTTGGACAGGACTGAGCGACTTTCACTGTCACCTTTTCTCTTCCCCCTTAGTGCGGGCTGGAGCTAGAGACTTGCTTCTAACAAACAGAATATGTTGGAAGTGATGGGCTGTCACTTCTATGATTAGATTACAGAAGACTGTGACTTCCACCTTGCTAGTGCTCTCTGCTGCCTTATGTGCACTTGTTCTAATAAAGAATGTTGAAAGGGCATATGTGGCAAGGAGCTGAGGGTAGCCACTGGCCAACTGTCAGCAAAGAACCGAGGCTCAATGTCCAATAGCCCTGAAGGAATTGAGTCCTGTCAATAACCAGAGAAGTGAACTTGGAAGCAGATTCTAGGTGGTCCATTTTATTGGCATGTAGTGGCTTGTATTCTGTATTTATTCCGTATTCTGTATTTATGTGGTGTTGGTTGCAACTTCTTTTTCATTTCTACTTTTATTGATTTGAGTCTCCTCTCTTTTTTTCTTGATGAGTCTGGCTAGAGGTTTATCAATTTTGTTTATCTTTTCAAAGAACCAGGTTTTAGTTTCACTGATCTTTTGTATTATTTTCTTTGTTTTGATTTCATTTATTTCTGCTCTGATCTTTATGATTTCTTTCCTTCTACTAACTTTGGGTATTGTTTGTTCTTCCTCTAGTTGCTTTATGTTTAAGGTTAAGCTGTTTACTTGAGATATTTCTTGTTTCCTGTGGTAAGCTTGTATTGCTTATAAATTTCCCTCTTAGAATTGTTTTTGCTGCATCCCATAGGTTTAAGATCATCACATTTTCATCATCACATTTTACATTTTCATTTATCTTTAGGTATTTTTTATATTTTCTCTTTGATTTCTTCTATGATCCATTGGTTATTTGGTAGTATATTGCTTACTCTCCACATGTTTGTGTTTTTTGCAGTTTTTTCCTGTTGTTCAGTTGCCCAGTCATGTCTGACTCTTTGCAACCCATGGACTGCAGCATGCCAGGCCTCTCTGCTCCTCACCATCTCGCAAAGTTTGCCCAAGTTCACAACCATTGCATCAGTGATGCCATCTAGCCATTTCATCCTCTGACAGCATCTGCTCCTTCTGCCCTCAGTCTTTCCCAGCATCAGGGACTTTTCTAGTGAGTCAGCTGTTCACATTCTAATCTCATAGTGCTGTGGTCAGAAAGATGCTTGATATGATTTCAGTTTTCTTAAATTTACCAAGGCTTGCTTTGTGGCTCAGCGTGTGATCTATCCTGGCCAATGTTCCATGTGCACTGAAAAGAATGTGTATTTTGCTACTTTTAAATAGAACTCTCTCTCTCTCTCTCTCTGGGTGTGTGTCTGTCTATCTGTCTCTTGAGATACAGACAGACACACACACAGAGATATGATGAGATATACACACACACACATACACACACACGCACACACATATACACAGATGTATCCGTTAAGTCCAGCTGGTCTAATATATCATTTAAGGCTGTGTCTTGGCCTTCTGGTGGGCAAAGTCATGCCAAGGGGTTTGTCTAGATGCGGCTGTGGGTTCAGGAAGTCTTTAGGCATCAGGTCTGCTGATTGAGGGGGCTATATTCCCACCTTACTGGTTGCTTGACCTGAGGCATCACAGAACTGTTGCCTATAGGCTATTGGGTGGGGCTAGGTCTTGGTGCTAATGATCCAAGCAAGATGTCTGCTTCCATTTAGAGTTCAAGTAGATGAACGCTTCCCAATATTTTCCACCTTGCCTTTCTGATTCCAGAGAGAGACATAGCTGCCCTCTACTTCCCCATGAGATCCTCCAAGACCAACAAGTAGGTCTGAGCCAGGTTCCTATGAAGTCACTGCTTTTGCTCTGTGTCCTGGTATACATGAGACCTTGGTGTGCCCTCCAAGAAAGCAGTCTCTGTTTCACTGGTTCTGTGAAGCTCCTGTGATCAAGCCCTGCTGGCCTTCAAAGCCAAATGCTCTGGGGTCGCCTCCTCCTGATGGCAGACCCCAAGGCTGGGGAGCCTGACATGGAGCTCAGAACTCTCACTCCTGTGGGAGAATTGTGAAATATAATTATTCTCCAGTTTGTGAGTCACTGTCCCAGGGGATACAGGATTTAATTATACTGTGAGTGTGCCCCTCCTACTGTCTCACTGTGGTTTCTTCCTTGTCTTTGGGTGTAGTGTATCTTTGTTGGTAGTTTTTTTAAATCAATGGTTGTTCAGCAGTTATTTGTGATTTTCATATCCACGTAGGAGGAGGTGAGCTCACGATCCTTCTACTCTGTTATATTGTCCCAGATCCTTTTAAGGCATTTTCAACTTACAATGGATTTATTGCAGTGTAACCCCTTAGTAAATTGAGGAAGACATATTTCTCTTTGGTCATCTCTGAGTCACATGGTCTCACCTATCTAGGTGGGCTGGAAAATTCAGTCTCTGGTCGGGCAGCCACTTGATAGTTATAATCAACATTGGAAGGAGCAGTTTGGTGGAGAGATAGTGGTTCTCAGCATGCCCCAAACCTGCTTTTTCTCAGTTATATGACATGATAAAAGTTGTCCTCCCTTTTTGCATGAAATGTGTTGCCCACATGGTTAGCTCCCTCTCATTGTATAAATCCTGGTTTAAATGACATTTCTTTTCTTTGGACAGGACTTCCTGAGTGTGCTACATAAAATAGGCTTACCTCTACAGTCTTTTCAGAGAAGGGAATGGCACCCCACTCCATTACTCTTGCCTGGAAAATCCCATGGATGGAGGAGCCTGGTAGGCTGCAGTCCATGGGGTCGCTAAGAGTCAGACACAACTGAGCGACTTCACTTTCACTTTTCACTTTCATGCATTGGAGAAGGAAATGGCAACCCACTCCAGTGTTTTTGCCTGGAGAATCCCAGGGACAGGGGAGCCTGGTGGGCTGCCATCTATGGGGTCGCACAGAGTCGGACATGACTGAAGCAACTTAGCAGCAGCAGCAGCTACAGTATTTTGAACTGCAGCCTTTTACTTATTTCCATTGTAACATTTATTACAAATTGTGATTACCTTATAAGCCATTGCTTTTCACTCTCTCCACTGCTCAAGTGTAAGCTCCAGGAAGTCAGGACTGTTCATCATTATATTCTTGCATCTAGCCCAGCATCTGTCACTGTTGTGAAATAAATGAATAAACAGCTGTTTTTTTAAAAGAGTGAGGTTACACACTTCCTGGGAATTAACTGACATAACCATATAAAAAGTATTCTCCCAGTACCTCTCAGTGGTACTTGACAAACACCTTGACAAACTGTTAGGGGTTGAAGATAGGGGCTCAAAGAAACCAAGAGAACCAATGTGCTCTGTATGAGGCAAACTGGAATTTGGAATTTTACTCATGGGATGAGGATAAAAGAGCAGAACAGCAGGTTAAAAGGGAGAGGAAGACCAGCAAGCCAGTGAGGCATGAAGAACTTGGATGTGTTTGGGAGAATGATGCAGATGCAGAGAAATTCTGTTGCAGGACTACCATAAATGGGAAAATGTTTACTGTGAATTGCAGTGGGATCCATAAGTGCCATGACCTATTTTTAGGAGGATCTATTGTCTTCACATACACTTTATGTGAGTGTGTGTATATGTATGCATGTATAGATGCATAGGGTCACTCAAAACTAAGAATAGGCTATCTTGTGTACTTTTTAACCCACTGAAGGATGGAACCAGCAGGTACAGAAGTGCAAATCCAAAAGTCATAGGTCATCTTGAGAATTAAAATCTGAAGAATTTACCAAGATCTTTTCAGAATTCCCATGGGATGTGAAATAGCTTAAGTTTTCCACACTAGATTTTGAGTCTCAGGGATGCCAGCTGATACATTTCTCACCAACCTTCTGATTTTCTACTGTTGTAGTCTTTATCACCATCATGTAGATGCCTAACTGGGGTGGCTCCTGCCAGCCCCACTTGAATGTAAGATCCTGTAACTAGTTCTGGCCAGTGGAACATTCATGGAAGTTATATATTCTACATCGAGATTGATATATGAAAAATCTCCCTGAATTCTTCTACTTTTCTCTTTTCCATTTGTCATCCAGGTATTCAAGTCTAAGGTGATCTCAGAGGCTGTATATTGAAGATGGCAGAGTCTCTGTGAGCCCTGGTCCTGGAAGTCACATGTTCCAGAGAACTTCAGGTACAGGTGAGAAGATCTCCCCATGGGAAATAAGAAAAGCAAATACTAAATCATCACTTATATATGCCTTATAGCCTATATACACCTTATGTACTTATGGGAGATAAAGGAACAGTCATATAGAGAACATAGTCGAGCTTTTGGCCAATAGTGCCCTAAGAGCCTTTGGAACCAGAGGGGCTTACTTATTTACTGTCTTATCCGCAAATGGGTCAGCTCATTTTGAGTGAACTATTTCCAGTGGTCTGTTAAAAATAGCTCAATTGGTGGGCAGTCCTCTCTGCATGGATTCACCATCCCTTCTCTGAGAGATGTTAGAGTCTACCCAGCATCTTTTGTAGAGAGCACTGAGATAAGGAAATGAAGTGGGTTTTTGTGCCGCCAGAGTAAACTTCTTGCAAAGTCCTGGGATGAGGAAAGGATGGCAGCAATTGTTAGCCATTGTCTTTCCCCCTCATGTCTTTGAGGAGGACAGTGAAGTCAGCAAGGTTTTCTCAGTCTCAATTCATCTACAGCCAGAATAGGGAAATGCCACACAACTCTAGAATGCAGTAAGAGTATATCTTCAGTACAGAAGTAGTGGCTTATCAACACAAACATCAAGGTGAACAACACAGGAGTAACTTCCTGAGAGTCCTAGGACCCAATAGACTTTGTCTTTTTCATAGAAAATCTTCATGCCTTTGGAGAAAGGCTCCTATTTAACTTTTTCCCTTGAAATGTAAACATTGAAGAGAGATCTATGCCATATCCTCTCCTTGTTAAATAAAGCACCTTGGAGGAAATGTGGCAGAATCCTGGTTTGAGAACATCTTTTTGGAAGCTGAAATTGTGATTTAAAGTCAAGAGAAAGAAATAGTTCTTCTCCAACTTCAGTTTTGGGCAAAGCATTTGTCTTCATCACTCTCATCTAGACTCTCAGTTTGTGCTTAGGAAAGACAGATGTGTCCTGCAGGTCTTTCCTCCCTCATATGGAAAAGGGAGCAGCGCATCATATTTGGCTTGTGAACAAACAGAGAATATCAGCTCCCATTTCACAAATACATCCATTCACTTGGAGGAGTGTTTTCCTCTGGCTGAGGGAGCAGAATGCCCATTACAGTGTATTCTGTGTGTCCCCAGGCTTTAATATATCTCAGAGCAGCTCTCCTCAGCATTCCACATTATAAAATCAATCTCTATTTAAGTAAGAGGAGGATATTTATTTCTTAATTTTTTAATAATGTATTTTGTGATTTGTTAGAGCTTCAGTGTTGTATTATTTATTTATTGTGCCTATAGGGTGCATTGCTGCTTGGTAATAGAGGAGCTATGGAAACTTGAGACCTAAGCAGAAATGAGTTCAATAATATTGCTACACTCTAGGACTTTATCCAAAATTAACAAAAGAACAAAAGTGCAAGGCAATGATAACCCATCTGACAGCATTTTGAGGGAGTGTTTGTGAAAGAATAGTGATGGGGATTTTATAAGAATGGCAGATAAGGGAAAGTGACAAATGGATGGGTGTTTTTTTTTTTTTTTTTTTAAAATCAGAACCATCTCATAAACCTCATAAAACTGGATTTACTATGTTCTTGGTGTGTGTGCATATGTCTGTCTCTATGTTTTTATTTAATGCTTTAATAAGGTAAAAGCTATCTAAGGACTTGATTGAACTTAAATATTTTCCCCCATCCTCTTGCAAATCATATAGGCAAGAATGGTGATGAATGTAGCTGGGACAAAGATGCCTTCACTTTGATTCCAAGGCCTGCTGACTGTTGAAAAGAAGGGAGAGCTCCACACGGAAAAAGGGGTACAGTTTTTTTTTTATTTTTATTGTTCATTAAATAGCATAAAAATGTGCTTCTTAATTTTTGTCTCCCAAGCTTAAAGTAATAGGAAGTAATTCTCTACTTTCTTGAAAATTTCCTTGAAAATTCTCTAATGTACATAGAAATAATGTCATAAAAATTGGTAGCATTTAGATAAAAATCAGGGGTAAATTGACATGTTTAACTCAAAAGATTTCTACACCTATAAGACATTACTCAAATTCTGTTACTAGTGATATGATAATAATTAGGGCCAATACCCTCAAATGATTTAGGTTTCTGTAACTCTTATTAATCTTGATGGGCATTTCAGGAAAATTATATCATGCCGATGACACCATTTGACATTAAGCAATAAATAAAGGCAGCAAAGGACACTTGCCCTTGGTGGAAAGATGCCATCTTTAGTCAGCCAGGCAGTCAGCCAGTCTGTCAACAACATTTATTGAGTGCCTAATAAGAGAGGGTGCCGCGAGACAGAGAGGAGACAGGGGCTCTGGCCTTGAGGGGCAGGCAGGACAATGATGGAGTCAGAGGAGAGGCAGAGACATGCCCACAGAAAGCTGGAGAAGCAGTGTCTCATTGTGCGGAGCACGAGGGCCATCCAGGGGTGGGCACGTCGCCTTTGCTGAACCCTGATGGCACAGGAACCCTTGCTAGTCTGTGAGTATCAGTGAGCTTATCGGGTACTCATGCAGTCCTCTGAGGGAAGTGGTTTCAATTTCTCCAAGTCTCAGTTTCCTCAACTGTAAAGTAAACTCAAGTGAGCAGTCAAGGTGTGGCCAAGCCAGAGTGGGTGCAGTTTGTCCCACCCTGCGGGAGCTCGGGGCCCTGAAGCCTGATGGGGGAGGCGCATTCAGAGAGAACAGCCTTAGCTACATATGTTTGAGGCTCCTCACCTTTTCCTCTCCCCCCTGTTTTTTTAAAGTCAGACTCCTAATGACAGGCAGAACTATGAAATTCCTATTTTTCAGATTTGGCTGAGGAGATGACAAAAGAATCAGTGTGCACATTTGGTTCTAGCACATGTTCAGTCCTGTCATATTTGTGTGATTTGTGCGGAAGCAAATTTATGGCTGAATGCTTGTGTGATCTAGTAAGTTCTCAGCAGCATAGCAGGGCAGAGCCTGCAGATTCTCCCTTCTGTTTTCTTTCAAGGTGCAGTTCAGGGGTCCTTCTTTTTAATGGGCTACAAATCTTCATTCACTTCCTGTTTGTCCTGGAGCTGGAACCGACGAAGGCAGGGCAGAGCAGAGCAAACTTAGTCTGCGTTGTCTTGTTGTAGAGAAGGTTCTTCCCATAAGCTCTCTGTAACTCCATTCTTGGGGCCCTGGAGATTACAGCGCAGAAGAGAGATTAATTGGCCTTTGGGGCTAGACGAGATCCATGAAGACTTTGGTTGTAGCCATAAGAAGATATAGAGACTGGTTAAAGTAATATAAGTCCTTCATTAATAAGCTGGCTTTTCAATATTGACAAAAGCATGAAAAGTTTGGTTTTTCTTTCTTTTTCATTCTTTGGAAAAGATAGCGTTGGAACAGAATGACTGTGTTCGAATCAGACTCAGCCTTAGGAAGCCAAGTCATGGCTCACATGTATGGACCCTTCCCATCCAAACTTGGGTATGACATAACCACATCTGCCTGCTGGAAGACTCGAATATGGGATATACTTACTTTTTGTTTCCACATAGAGTGTTTCCAAATAAATTCCTTACAAATGAAATAGGCTTACATATCGGTATGATTAGGACATCCATTCATTTAACAAACACATGTGGATCATCTGCCATGGGTCAAATAGAACACTAGGTCCTGGGAGTTTGGAAAAGACTGTCCTGCCCATGTACTTAGGGAGCTCCATTGCAATAGGGAGGAGCAGGTGTAGAGAACAGCATAAAACAAAGCATGATACCCATGGACCATAGATGTGTGGGTGAGCTACCCACACAGGGCTCAGGAGGGCAGGGGAGGACATGTTTTGTGGCAAACATGTACACTATTACTCTAGAACATTGTGATACAGAGTGAATGATTTATTTCATGGCTTGGAGGCCCGTGGAAAGCCTCATTCCAGTTTACAGGTATGCGGTCTCATGCATTAGAAGACAGGACAGTTGCTGTGCAGCTGCTGCAGATGATGTGTGGAATGGGATGGGACAGGCTTGGAGGAATGAGAGATGTAGTTGCTCAAAGGCTGATTGTCCGTTTTCCCCCTTTCTCATTGCAGGCCTTCCAACTGTAAGTGCAGAAACATTCTTTGGTTTCACAAAGTGTGTGGAAACAGAAGGTCAGCCTGACAATCTGAATATTGAAAGTTTGCTGTGGCCACAGCAAGACAGGAAGGTAGGCCATCTATCAGGATCATGAGTGGGTAATCCAAAGGGAGTGAGTGAGTATGTCATACAAGCAAACACAAACTTCTGAGGATGAAGTGAATTTTGATCCACTGAATTATGATTTTAATGGATTAGGAAATTTGGCTCATTATAATAGCCTGCTCCAGTATTTTTGCCTGGAAAATTCCATGAACAGAGAAACCTGGCAGACTACAGTCTATGGCGTTGCAGAGAGTCGGACATAACTGAGCGATTAAATCTGCACACGTGCATAATAGCCCTATGAACAAGATAAAGGTATATGATTATTTTGAAGTGAAAAATAGAACCAAAACCAAATCAAACCAGAGTTTTTGAAAACAGAGTATCACTAGAGGCAAAGGTAAGCAAAACAAAAGAAGAAATAGCAGAAGATCTTAAGTTTGTTTTTGTTTCTATCCTTTTTATAATGGAAAATTTCAAACATAATCAGAAATCAGAACTAGTAAAAACTCATGTACTCATCACCCAGCTTCAGTAGTTTCATGAGTTCATGCCCAATCTTGTCTCATTTATAACACCCCATCCCCCAACTCCACACCACTCCCACCAGTCCCAGGGATTAGGATGGTACTGTTGACTGTCAGCTTAGGACCAGGCACATCAAATAAAAAGAGTGGTGAGCAAGAAAAGAGTTGCACCAATTGTGTGGTTTTGCCAGGCGGTGCCAAGTGAACCAGTGACATCTGTGTGCCCTGTTTGTTTGTTCTTTTACCTGCTTCCAAGCTTTCCAATTCTCTCCAGTGCCAGAGAGTAGGGAACAAGTTGTGTAGGTATTTTCTGCCCTAATGAAGGACTGTATATACGGAAAGAAGATGGCAGGGGAGGAGAGAGGATAGAAAGAGGAAGGTGGGACTGAGGGGCCGAGCACAAGAGATAAACTTGCCAGTGGCCAACCCCGCTGTTGGAAGATTGGGAGAACTCACTGCACTCCCCAGCTCTTCTCCAGCTTTTCTTCACTCCATCCTCTGGGTGAATGGGCTGAACCATTGCCAATTTCCCAGTAGTCTTCAGCCTCTCTTGATCCCAGGTTTCTTCAGATGCGGCCACTCAGTCTTGAATGCTACCCCTTCCCTTTTATACCATCTCCATCATGGGTCCCCTTGTGTCCCAGGTCTGGGTGGAGTGCCCTTCTGGTATCCTCCCCAGCGTCCTGCACGCACGCTGTCGGAGCAGTCCATGTGTTGTGTTAACTCCCTGTTCAGTCACTTGTCTTCCCCAACAGACTGTGGGCTACATAGGGACAGGCTTGTGATGGCTTTGTTGCATATCCCCATGTATACTGAGTGCCCAGCATGCGGTAGATGTTTGACGTAATTTTACTGAATGCATTGAAAAAAGCTGAAGACAAAATATGTAGGATATGCAAAAATGCATATCCAAGAATAGGGGAATGACTCAGGGCTCCCTTTGTGGTAATTAGATGAAAGGTGACTCTTTTTTTGAGAAAAAATGCCCCTTCCAAGGTAGGGCACCCAGTGTGTGAGCTGACTCAGTCTTTACTGGCCCCTCCATTAGGTATCCTCACGCAGGGAGCAAGCTGCCCAACCACGAGCAGCAATCTGGAGGCATCTTTGTATCAGGGGTTCTCTACCCTGATTACATATTAGAAAAACCTGGTTGCTCTTTGAAGCTATCCTTGTCCAAGCCCCAACCTCAGAGATTCAGATTTAATTGATCCTGGGGCACTGGTTTATCAGTTTGTTTTTAATACCCGCCCCCCCCCCCAAGTATTATAGCCTGTGCTGAGAACTATAGCGTTGGACTTAACCATTATTCTCAAACTAGGCTGTATTACAGATGTGGATTTGCACTGTATACATGTGTATCAACATGCTGATGGGTCCACATTCCAGATGAAATGCTAAAGCCAATATCTACCACCGGCACTTCTATATTAACTTCCAAGAGCCGTTGCCTTTAACACCTATCTCCAAAAGCCCAGGTAGGTGCCCCACCCCCACCCCAAACTGTATTGCATCGAGGAGGAAGCTAAGAGGCAGCTTAACCCCTACCCAGAAATGCAACTCAAGATCTTGAGAGCAAGAGTTCCAAAGTAGCTCCTGCTCACACCTGGTTGTGCAACCTTGAAAATTCCCTGCTTCAGTTACCTTGGTTATAAAATTAAACTAATGGTATGGACCTACTTGCCAGAAATGTCATAAGATTTAATGAGCAAATAATTGTAAAGTGCTCTATAAATATAAATTGTTGTGCAACTGCTAAATAATTTCATTGTGTAAAATTCCATAGAAATCTATCCTGTTCTTTTCATTTTTTTAATCACTATTTATTTGATTTATGCATGCAAGACAGCATTTGCTAAAAACCCTTTCTTACACGGGTATTCTCTTTGATTTATTCTCTTTCATTCTGCCAGCACACAGCCTGACACATGTATAAAGGATTTGCAAGAAAAATCACTTAATGCATAGCATTTCCTTTGTTGTGACTGCCTTATCATGAACTGTTATAGTTGTCACTTATTCTCAGAATTGTTTGTCTAGTTTTTGCTCAGGCTTATAAATACTCACCTTGGACATGGTTTATAGACAGTGTAGGGAAAACAAATACATATGCTGGAATAGTCAACTTAGATTTATTCTTACTTAAGGAAAAAAAGGCTTAAAGTTTTAACATGTGCTTGATAAGCTATAATTCAGCCTGAAAGATGGAAGCGGTTTGTATTTACTCTCCTGGGTAAGCTCAACACTTAAGGTTTCAACTCTTTTCTGTACCTCTTCAGTAGGTTCTGTCTTTCCCAGAAGAACTGAACTCAAAGCACAATTTCCAAGAATGCTATTACCAGAGGAATGGCGACTTTTAACCAACTATAAACTGTAGAGGAGTGGAACGTGAGGGACTCAAGAATTTGAGTGTTTGTGAAGTATTGTGAACAGTTCAGTCACTCGGTCGTGTCCAGCTCTTTGAGACCCCATGGACTGCAGCACACCAGACTTGCCTGTCCATCACCATCTCCCGGAGTTTACTCAAACTCATGTCCGTTGAGTCAGTGATGCCATCCAACCATCTCATCCTCTGTCATTCCTTCATCCCTTCTCCTCCCGCCTTCAATCTTTCCCAGCATCAGTGTCTTTTCAAATGAGTCAGTTCTTCACATCAGGTGGCCAAAGTATTGGAGTTTCAGCTTCAGCATCAGTCCTTCCAATGAATATTTAGGACTGATCTCCTTTAGGATGGACTGGTTGGATCTCCTTGTTGTCCAAGGTACTCTCAAGAGTCTTCTCTAACACCACAGTTCAAAAGCATCAATTCTTTGGTGATCCTGAACAGACTTGACTACTAATGTACCTGATGTGTGTCAGAATGCCAGCCCTTTGAAAATGTGTGAAGTATAAAGTTTTCCCCAGTCATGCTAAATCTCTTGACATAAACTTCCATTCCCAGAACATTACCTTTCCTATTCTAGAAGAAAGCCATCCAATTTCACCAGGCAGTAGTCTTGAGTGTGCTCTTCAGAAAAGGGCAGAGAGCCTGGCAGGAAGTACCTTTCCTCACATGTCACTAGAGATGCTGTGTGCTATGGTTTGGAGTCACAGGACCCAGCTTTTTTTTTGCACTCTGAGGTAAGTCATTTCATTTTTTTAAGCCTCAGTTTCCTAATCTGTAAGATGAAGACAGAAGTACCCAAAAGGATTATTGTGGGGACAAATGACACAGTCCACATGAGATGTTCAGTACACTGTTAAACACACAAAAGGAATTCTTGAAAGGTCTGCTGAATCTGAATTATAAAATGCCCAGATCTTAATGCACAGAAAAAAAGCTACACTAAAAATGAGAGAGAGGAAGGAAAGGAAAACCCCAGACTTTGATTTCAGAAGACATGTAAACCTTCCCTGCCATTAATTGGCGGTGTGACCTTAGGCAAGTCACTTCTCCCACCCAGTGTTCCCTACTGCAGAATGAACATAATGGTGTCCATCTCACAGAGTGTTAGGATTACTGTTAAATAAAATAACACAAGTGAGTCCTTAGAGAAATGGAAGGATTGATAGAGTTGTTGACAATGCTTTTCATTGCCTTGTTTTTAGGAAACTCGTCAATAAATAGTCTTTTAAGCAATGATAGATTTGAGATTTAAAAATATTGATATCTCAAATACAAAGGGCCATAAGAGACTACTACAAGCCATTATATGACTATAAAATGGACAACCTAGAAGAACTGGACAAATTCTTAGAAAGATATAGCTTTCAAAGACTGAACCAAGAAGAAATAGAAAATATGAATAGACCAATCAAAAGTACTGAAACTTAAACTGTGATTAAAAATCTTCCAACAAACAAAGTCCAAAAGCAGATGGCTTCACAAGGTGAAGCCTATCAAACATTTAGAGAAGAGTCAAAACCTGTCTTTCTGAAATTCTCCAAAAAACTGCATAGGAAGGAAAAAAATGTCATAAGATTTAATAAGCAGATAATTGTAAAGTGCTCTATAAATAAAAATTGTTGTGCAATTGCTAAATAACTCATTCTATGAGACCATTGTCACCTTGGTACCAAAATCAGACAAAGATACTACAAAAAAAGAAAACTTTCTTTGTAGTATCTTTGCCCTGATATTACAGGGCAATATCACTGGTGAACACAGACATAAAAATCCTCAACAGAATGCTAGCAAATTGAATCTATTAGCAAACAATATAATAAAAGGATCAAATACTATGATAGAGTGGGATTTTTCCCAGGGATGCAAGAATTCTTCAATATCCACAAATCAGTGTGATACACCACATCAACAAACTGAAAGATAAAAACCATATGATCATCTCAAAAGATGCAGAAAAAGATATATTGACAAAATTCAACTCCCATTTATGACAACAAATTTTCCAGAAAATGCACATGGAGGGAACCTACCTCAATATGATGAAGGCTGTATATGAAAAAATCACAGCTAGCATCATCCTCAATGTGAAAAGCTAAAAGCATTTCTTCTTAAATCAGGAAAGAGACAAGGATGTCCAATCTCACCAGTTTCATTCAACATAGTTGGTAAGTCCTAGCCATGGCAAACAGAGAAAAAAAATAAAAGTAATCCAATTGGAAATAAAGAAGGAAGACTGTTGCTGCTTGCAGATGACATGATACTATACATAGAAAATCCTGAAGATGCTACCAGAAAACTACTAGAGCTCATCAGTGAATTCAGTTAAATTATACACTGAAATTTCTTACATTTCTATGCACTAAAACCAAAAGATCAGAATGAGAAATTAAGGAAACAGTCCCATTTACCATTGTATCAAAAAGCATAAAATATCTGGGAATAAACCTAGCTAAGGATATGAAAGACCTGTATTCTGAAAACTACAAGAATTAGATGAAAGAACTTGAAGATGACACAAATAGAAAGATTTACCATGTTCTTGGACTGGACAAATCAATGTTGTCAGAATGACTACACTACCCAAAGTAATCTACAGATTCAAATCAATCCCTATCAAATTACCAATGGCATTTTTCACAGAATTAGAAAAAGAAAAAAAAATATTGTATGGAAACACAAAACACCCCAAAGAACCAAAGCAACACCAAGAGAGAAAAATGAAGTCGGACGAATCAGACTCCCTGACTTCAGACTATACTACAGTCATCAAAATAGTATGGTACAAAAACAGAACTTTATATCAGTGAAACAGGACAGAAAGCTAAGAACTAACTCCCATGCACCTGTGATCACCTTGTTCGATCACTAAGTTGTGTCCAACTCTTTGCAACCCAATGAACTGCAGCACTCCAGGCTTCTCTGTCCATCACTATCTCCAGAGTTCACTCAAACTCATTTCCATTGAGTCAAAGATGCTATCCAACCATCTCATCCTCTATTGACCCCTTTGCTTCCTGCCATCAATCTCTCCCAGCATCAGGGTCTTTTCTAATGAATTGGCTCTTTGCAACAGGTGGCCAAAGGATTGGAGCTTCAGCTTTAGCATCAGTCCTTACAATGAGTATTCAAGGTTGATTTCCTTTAGGATTGACTGGTTTGATCTCCTTGCTGTCCAAGGGACTCTCAAGAGCCTTCTCCAGTACATTTCAAAAGCATCAATTCTTTGGCACTCAACCTTTTTTATGGTTCAACTCTCACATCTGTAGAGAATACTGGAAAAACCATAGCTTTACCTATATGGAGTTTTGTCAGCAACATGATGTATCTGCTTTTTAATATGCTGTCTAGGTTTGTTATAGCTTTTCTTCCAAGGAGCAAGCATTTTTTTTATGGCTGCAGTCACTGTCTGCAGTGATTTTGGAGCCTATGAAAATAAAATATCTGTCACTGCTTCCACTTTTTCCCCATCTATTTGACATGAAGTGATGGAATCAGATGCCATGATCTTAGTTTTTTAAGTGTTGAATTTCAAGTCAGCTTTTTCACTCTCCTCTTTTACCCTCATCAAGAGGCTCTTTAGTTCCTCTTTGCTTTCTGCCATTAGAATGGAGTCATCTGCATATCTGAGGTTCTTGATATTTCACCCAGCAATCTTGATTCCAGATTGTGAGTCATCCAGCCCAGCATTTCCACAGGACTGGAAAAGGTCAGTTTTCATTCCAATCCCAAAGAAAGTCAGTGCCAAAGAATGTTCAAACTACCACACAATTGTACTCATCTCACAAGCTAGCAAAGCAATGCTCAAAATTCTCTAAGCTAAAAAAAAAAAAAATTCTCTAAGCTAGGCTTCAGCAGTATATGAACCAAGACCTTCCAGATGTACAAGTTGGATTTAGGAAAGGCAGAGGAACCAGAGATCAAATTGCCAACATTCGTTGGATCATAGAAAAAGCAAGAGAATTCCAGAAAAACATCTACTTTTGCTTCATTGACTACACTAAAGCCCATGTGTGGATCACAACAAACTGTGGAAAATTCTTAAAGAGATGGGAATATCAGACCACCTTACTTGCCTCCTGAGAAACCTATAGGCAGGTCAAGAAGCAACAGTTCGAACCAGATATCAAACAATGGACTGGTTCCTAATTGGGAAAGGAATATGTCAAAGCTGTATATTGTCACCCTACTTATTTAACTTATATGCAGAGTACATCATGTGAAATGCCAGGCTGGATGAAGTACAGGCTGGAATCAAGATTGCAGGGAGAAATATCAATAACCTCAGATATACAGATGACATCACCCTTATGACAGAAAGAGAAGAGGAACAAAAGAGTCTCTTGATGAAGGTGGAAAAAGAGAGTAAAAAACCTGGCTTAAAATTCAACATTCAAAAAACTAAGATCATGGCATCTGGTCCCATCACTTCATGGCAAATAGATGGGGAAACAATGGAAACAGTGACAGGCTTTCTTTTCTTGGGCTCCAAAATCACTGTAGATTGTGACCGTAGCCATGAAATTAAAAGACGCTTGCTCCTTGGAAGAAAAGCTATGATAAACCTAGACTGCATATTAAAAAGCAGAGACATTACTTACCGACAAAGGTCCATCTAGTCAAAGGTATGGTTTTTCCAGTAGTCATGTATGGATGTGTAAGTTGGACCATAAAGAAGGCTGAGTGCTGAAGAATTGATGCTTTTGAATTGTGTTGGAGAAGACTCTTGAGAGTCCCTTGGACAACAAGGAGATCCAACCAGTCTATCCTAAAGGAAATCAGTCCTGAATATTCATTGGAAGGACTGATGCTGAAGCTGAAACTCCAATACTTTGGCCACCTGATGTGAAGAACTGACTCATTGGAAAAGACCCTGATGCTGGGAAAGATTGAAGGCGGGAGGAGAAGGGATGAAGGAATGACAGAGGATGAGATGGTTGGATGGCATCACTAACTTGATGGACATGAGTTTGAGTAAACTCCAGGAGTTGGTGAAGGACAGGCAAGTCTGGCGTGCTGCAGTCCATGGGGTTGCAGAGTCGGACACAACTGAACAATAGCTCTGTGTATAAGTTAAATAAGCAGGGTGACAATATACAAACTTGATGTATTCCTTTTCCAATCTGGAACAAGTCCATTGTTCTATGTCTGTTTCTAACTGTTTCTTCTTTTCCTGCCTATAGGTTTCTCAGGAGACTGGTAAGGTAACCTGATATTCCCATCTCAAGCTTTCCACAGTTTGTTGTGAGCCACATAGTCAAAGACTTTAGTGTAGTCAATGAAGCAGAAGTTGATTTTCTAAAAAATTCTCTTGCTTTTTCTATGATCCAATGGATGTTGGCAATTTGATCTCTGGTCGTCTATTATATGACAAAGAAAGCAAAAATATACAATGGAGAAAAGACAGTTTCTTCAATAAGTGGTGCTGGGAAAACTGGACAATTATATGTAAGAGAATGAAATTGGAACATTCGGTAACCATCACAAAAATACACTCAAAAGGGATGAAAGCCCTAAATGTAAGACTAGATATTATAAAACACCTAGAGGCAAACATAGGTAGGACACTCTCTGACATAAATCATAGCAAGATCTTTTTTGATCCACCTCCTAGAGTAATGAAAACAAAAATAAACAAATGGTATGTAATTAAACTTAAAAGCTTTTCCGGAGCAAATGAATCTATAAACAAGACAAAAAGCCCACAGAATGAGAGAAAATATTTTCAAATGAAGTGAAGTACAAGGGATTAATCTCCAAAATATACAAACAGCTCATGCAGCTCAGTATTAAAAAAAAAAACCCAAGAACCAAATCAAAAAATGGGTGGAATATCTAAACAGACATTTCTCCAAAGAGGACAAACAGATGGCCAAAATGCTCATGAAAAGATGCTCAACATCACCAATTATTAGACACATGCAAATCAAAATTGCAATGAGGTATCATCTCATACCAGTCAGAATAACCATCATCAAAAATTAATCTATAAGCAATAAATGCTGGAGAGGGTGTGGAGAAAATGGTACCCTCCTACTCCATTGGTGAGAATGTAAATTGGTACAGATACTATACAGAAGAGTATACTGCATAAAAAACTAAAAATAGAGCTACCATATGATCATGCAACCCTACTCTTGGGCATATATCTGGAGAAAACCACAATTCCAAAAGATACATGCACCCCATTGTTAATTGCAGCACTATTTACAATAGCTAAGACATGGAAGCAACCTAAATGTCCATCAACAAGGGAATGGATAAGGTTATGTGACATACCTACAATGGAACATTACTCAACTATTAAAAAGAATGAAATAATGCCATTTGCAACAACATGGAAGGATGTAGAGATTACCATACTAAGTGCAGTTAGGTAGGCAAAGACAAATATCATATGCTATCACGCATATGTGGAATCTTAAAAATAATGATATTAAAAAATAATGATATAAATGAACTTATTTACAAAACAGAAACAGACCCACAGACTTCAAAAACAATTTTATGGTACCAAAGGGGAAATATGGTGAGGTAGGATAAATTAGGAGTTTAGGATTTACATATATACACTACTATATATAAAATAGATAAGTTCCTGTAGTATAGCATAGGGAACTGTACTCAATAGTTTGTAATAACCTATATGGGAAAATAATCTGAAAAAGAATGTGTATATGTATATATAACTGAATCATTTAGCTGTATACCTGGGAGCTAACACAATATTGTAAATTAACTGTTCTCCAATATAAAATAAAAATTAAATAAAAAATAGCCATGTCTTTATAGAGCTTGGAAACCCTTTATTGACTCTACACTGAAAAGACTGTTACCAGTTATTAATACTTTTTTCTCTCAGCTAAGACATTATGCAGCAGCACTGATTAAGGCCCTGCAAGCCACTTGCAAAACTTTCCTCTCATAGCATGTTAATAGCTTAAGTTTCCTTCATGACTACTAATTTCATGTGACTTCACTGGATGATTACATATTTATGTATTATTTATTATGCAAATCTAGAATTATACATTATTTAAAGCCATATTAACAGTATGTATTATTTATGATGGAACTGTATTAATATATATTATTTCAAGTAACTTTGGGTCGAGCTTTTTTTTCTTCTTGTGGATCACAGTCAGTGGAAGTTAGTATTCCTTTTAAGCATCAGTGCAGCTCTCCTTCTGGGGACATTGCCATCAAGTTCCCTACCAGCACAACTTCTGCATAGCCATTGTCTATGAAATTACTCTAAGGGGCAAAATCTACAGGGCCCTTTGACTACAGGCAAGGCTAAAATAGTGCCACTCCTTTAACAAATTGTGAAGTAGGTGGTTTGCCATTGAGATTCCACTGTCTCTGATAGTGACCTTCATTCCCAGATCATCATCTTTTCCATTTGGGAGGAAAATAATCAGATAAATCTGAGAAACGGAGCCATGGTTAAAGTAGGACTTGATTAAGATGTATTTGGCTGCAAGTCACATAAAGCCTGGAAAACAGTGGCTTAAATGCTAGGACTGTGTATTATGTCACTTAATAGGAAGTTTTAAGGTAAGCGAGGCCAAGTAAGGTTATATGCTTTAGGGTAGGGATGGCCTGTCTATAGTTCTCCTGTTCTTCCTTATTGTGTTTGACATTATTACCCTAGATTGTTGCCACATAAGTGCAAACTACTTGACACATATTCAAGCATAAAATTCTCTCTAAATCTTCAGAAAACAGCATGAAGGGGTAATAGAAAAAGGGTTTTGTTCAATCTCTAGCTCTGTGTTTGGTTTGTGAGAAAATATTTCCCAGAAATTCCACAGTAGAATGAGTCTAATGCCTACAGTTTCACTGACAAAGAATAGTAGAGATTTTTTTCCCCATGACATAGAACAAACTATTGGATTCCCTGAGGCTTGGAACATTCCTACCCAAACAAAATCAAGGCTCTGTCAGCAAGGAAAAGGGGATAGCAAGTATTAGGTGGATGACCATAAGTATCTAACATGAAGGGCCTGGAATTTAATGGATCACTCTTTATGAGAAAATTTACATTTAAAAGAGACTTGAGACTTGAGATTTTCAGAAGGACCTAGAAGGAATTTCAATTTACTGCCAACATGAAGTAGCAGGGACGAAATTTACTTTCCCATCTGAAAACCAATGAACAGAAAACCTGAAAAACCAGAGTACACAAATGAAACAGTGATTTTTCAAGACATTGGATAACAAAGAATGAAGGATGGTGGTTGCTAAGAGACAAGAAACAAATGATATGAAACCCAGAAAAATGCTAGAGAAAAACTGACGATGTTAAGTAGTAACATGAAAGGTAAAAAGAAGATATAAATAGAACTCCTGCAATGTCTGAGTTGAAAATACACTGGATGGGATTAATGACACTTTAAAGTTCCCAATGGAGTGAGGGATATAACAGAAAAACTAGTGAGCAAAACATTTCCAAATTTGATGAATACTTTAAGTACACAGACACAAGAAGCCCAACAAATCCCAAGTACGAAAAACATTGAGAAAACCTCTCCAGGGCACATTATAATCAAATTGCTTCAAACTAGTGATAAAGAGAAAGTCTTAAAAGCAGACAGAAAAAAAGACATATAGAGCGGAACAAAGATAGGCATGTCACCAGATTTCTTGCTCGAAACAATGCAAGCAAAAGACAATGGAGCAACATTTTAAATTGTTTGAAAGAAAAGACCCTAAATCTTTAAACCTTAAATTCATAACCTAGCAAAGATAATTATCAAAAATAAAGACAAAATACTTTCAGATATACAGAAGCTGAAATAATTTAACAGGAGCTCTACATTAATAAGAAATGCTGAAGAAAATTCTTAAGGCAGAAGTAAAATGATATTAGTAATCAATTTGGAATTGAGAGGTTTGGGAAATGGAAAGTGAATGAGTAAATATAGACTTTCATGTATTATTTAGCTTTCTGGAAAACAAAATTGATTGCTTAAACAAAAATAATTCTGTAGGGTACAGCTTATATGTTGAAGTTAAATGTATAACAATAGTACAATAGTCTGGAAGGGAGAAATGGAAACATACTGCTGAAAGATTTTTATACTGTACTATAAAAATACTACACATGAGTCATATACTATCATTTGAAGATAGATTATGATAACTTAAATATAGATATAAGCCCCTGATACCATGCCAGGAGGATACCAACCAGTCACTTAGTCACAGTAGATTAAACTAGATCTCTCACACAGAAGAACTATACAAAAGAGATCTTAATGACCCAGATAACCACAATGGTGTGGTCACTCATCCAAAGCCAGATATCCTGGAGTGCAAAGTCAAGTGTGAACAAAGCTAGTGGAAGAGATGGAATTCCAGTGGTGCTATTTCAAATCCTAAATGATGATGCTGTTAAAGTGCTGCACGCAATATGCCAGCAAATTTGGAAAACTCAGCAGTGGCCACAGGACTGGAAAAAGGTCTGTTTTCATTCCAATCCCAAAGAAAGGCAATTCCAAAGAATGTTCAAACTACTGCACAACTGCACTCATCTCACATGCTAGCAAAGTAATGCTCAAACTTCTCTAAGCTAGGTTTCAACAGTATATGAACCAAGAACTTCCAGATGTTCAAGCTGGATTTAGAAAAGACAGAGGAACCAGAAATCAAATTGCCAACATTCTTTGGATCATTGAAAAAGCAAGAGAATTCCAATAAAACATCTAGTTCTGTTTTATTGTCTGTGCCAAAACCTTTGACTGTGTGGACCACAACAAACTGTGGAAAATTTTTAAAGAGATGGGAATACCAGACCATCTTACCTGCCTCCTGAGAAACCTATATGCAGGTCAAGAAGCAACAGTTAGAACCAGACATCAAACAATGGGCTGGTTCCTAATTGGGAAAGGAGTACATCAAGGTTGTATATTGTCACCGCACTTATTTAACTTATATGCAGAATACATCATGTGAAATGCCAGGCTGGATGAAGTACAGGCTGGAATCAAGATTGCAGGAAGAAATATCAATAACCTCAGGTGTACAGAAGACACAACTCTTATGGCAGAAAGCAAGGAGGAAGTAAAGAGCCTCTTGATGAAAGTGAGAGAGAAGAGTGGAAAAGCTGGCTTAAAACTCAGCATTCAAAAAACTAAGATCATGGCATCTGGTCCCATCACTTCATGGAAAATAGATGGGGAAACAATGGAAACATGACAGGCTTTCTTTTCTTGGGCTCCAAAATCACTGTAGACGGGGACTGTAGCCGTGAAATTAAAAGATGCTTGCTCCTTGGAAGAAAAGCTATGACAACCTAGACTGCATATTAAAAAGCAGAGACATTACTTGCCGACAAAAGTCCATCTAGTCAAAGCTATGGTTTTTCTAGTAGTCATGTATGGATGTGAGAGTTGGACTATAAAGAAGCCTGAGCATCAAAGAACTGATGCTTTTGAACTGTGGTATTAGAGAAGACTCTTGGGAGTCCCTTGTACAACAAGGAGATCAAGCCAATCAATCCTAAAGGAAATCATCCCTGAATATTCATTGGAAGGACTATTGCTAAAGCTGAAGTTCCAATACTTTGACCACCTGATGGGAAGAACTGACTCATTGGAAAAGACCCTTATGTGGAAAAATTGAAGGCAGGAGGAGAAGGGGATGACAGAGGATGAGATGGCTGGATGGCATCACCAGCTCAATGGACATGAGTTTGTGCAAGCTCCAGGAGTTGGTGATGGATAGGGAAGCCTTGTGTGCTGCATTCCATGGGGTCGCAAAGAGTCAGACATGACTGAGCAACTGAACTGAACTTATACCTTAGAAGGGGTAATTATTTGTCTTGATTGAACTTGGCACATATTCTGAATATGGGTTTGCCCTATAGAGTGTCTGATCCACCAATACAGGATTACATAGAATGTCACATTAGATCAGGAGAACCACTTTTCCACAAAGGAGATGCAACAGTATGAACATGACCGTAGGATTTACTAGTTTTTTCATATGCTTTATCATCTAGAAGCTGCTGGGCTTCTAGAACAATCTTTGGATGAGGCAGCTGAGGTGCCAGTTTGGAGAAAATATAAGAATAGGATGTAATTCAGCATACAATATACATCCTAAGTTGACGACATATGTTTCCCCATGAATATGTCCAAGAACATAAAATTGAGAGTAGCATCACTTCCAGTGACCTGGGGAATTTCTGTTATTCACCCCTACAGCTCTTGACTCTGTAGGTCTAAAGGTGCTTGTTCCAAATGTAGTATTTCCACCAGAAAACACAACTAGAATCCTACTAAATTTGTTCAGTTCAGTTGCTCAGTCATGTCGGACTCTTTGTGACCCCCATGAACCACAGCACACCAGGCCTCCCTGTCCATCACCAACTACTGGAGTTTACCCAAACTCATGTCCATTGAGCCGGTGATGCCATCCAACCATCTCATCTTCTGTCGTCGCCGTCTCCTCCTGCCCTCAATCTTTCCCAGCATCAGGGTCTTTTCCAGTGAGTCAGTTCTTCGCATCAGGTGGCCAAAGTATTCGAGTTTCAGCTTCAACATCAGTCCTTCCAATGAACACCCAGGACTGATCTTTAGGATGGACTGGTTGGACCTCCTTGCAGTCCAAGGGACTCTCAAGAGTCTTCTCCAACACAACAGTTCAAAAGCATCAATTCTTCGGCACTCAGCTTTCTTTATAGTCCAACTCTCATATAAATTTTTAAGCTGCCACTACTGCCCAGTCATTTTGGGCTCCCTATGTCAATAAACCAACAGACAAGGAAAGGAGTCACTATCCTGCAGTAACTGACCTAGGTCTTAGGGAGGTTTTACAATGGGGGCAGGGAATACTTTGGTACCCCAGTGATGCACTTGAAAATCTTTTGCTATTCCTGTGACCAATCTTCACAACAAGTGGACTCAGGCAACAGCCATGGCCTGAGATAGGCATGATGACCAGTGTCTCAGAACACTCAGAGATGACGACTACCTGGCCCTTCCACTTTACTCACCAAGACCAACAGAGAAGCAACTAACAGTGGGTAGAGTACAGCTATAGCTCTGAGACCAGCTGCAGTTAGCGGGACTTTAGTTCATTCTACCACCTTAACACTATAACTTTTCCCGTGAAGATCTCCCCAAATTCTGAGAACCTGTTTCCTGATGGGCCTATCCCATTTGGAGGGGGATTCAGATAGTGAAAAGGGAAGACTATACTGATATGCCTTACAGAGCCCCTTTGAGGATTAATGAACTTATTTTTCTAACTGTTGGGGATGTTAGTTGGTGACAGCTCATGCCCAAGTCCCTCCCTAGGAATTTCCCTCTATTAAAGGGAGTTACTTTATCCAAGTTTATACCACTGCCTGGATTATATCATATCCAATAACTAGTTGTGAGATGAAGCCCCTTCTCTTTCCTCAACCCATTCACATATAAAGTGCCATCTCAGCTCCAGCATTACTGCTGGGATTTGTCTGAGATCTCTGTTGCAACTACATCACAGTTCAACTTCTCCCTCTGCTGAATACTGCTTCCCTTATGCTTTACCCTTTTCAGCTGTTGATACCAAGAGTTATCCCCAATAAACCTCCAGCATGCAAATCTGAGGGACTCTGTTTTCTAGGGAACCCAATATATGACACCCACCATCCTCAAATGTTACATAGAGGAAAAGATGCAGAGGCAGAGGCCAACACAATATTGTAAAGCAATTATCCTCCAGTAAGAAAAAAAAGATGCAGAGGTTGGTATTCTTAACATAAAAGGCAAGCTATGCCTAACAGAAGAGAGAAGCTGAACATAAAAAAGAAGCCCCTAAAACTGCTAATTGGGGACTTTAAAGTACTAGATCAGCCTTGGGTAGAGAGGACTTGTATTATCTTTTAGCTACTACCTCCATGTACTTGAAAGACTAGCCCTGGTCCCAACCAAAAAGTACAGGTGACTATCACGTTTTAAAAATGGATGGGAAAGTTCTTAGATTTCTCTGTACTGCTGGCACAGTCCCAGAGTAAAATGCCTTCCAAAAATGTGAAGCCAAGCCTCTTTGATCACAAAGCCTCAAGGTGTTGGAGGCAGATAAAATGTCAATATGGTTGGTGGGTTTATACTTATATAAAACGGCAAATAAAAAGGAGACATCATTAATTCATTAAACAATTTATCTTATATTGGTCTTCTAAGACTTTCCAAAGAAAGAAAACACTTTTAAACTCAATTCCCCAGTACAGAGGTGAACATATCTCCCCCAAACCAAACTTTAGATGGAATCTCTGAAGCCTACTCTTCCTCCACAGACCACTGTAACTCCTTGTTTACCTTTACTGTGACAGTGCACCCAAAATCCAGATGACCCAAGATGATCTAGATAACTATTTAGAGGAATGAAACTTTCGTGGAATGCCAGTTGTCTCATCCAACTTTCCATTATTCCCTGTTTATTTACACATTGTGTGTATTATCTAATTCTCCTTCTACCCTGGGTTCCTGGTCATTTTTCAAATTTTTGGCTTTCAATTTAGATTTACAGAAAAGTTGCAATGATAGAAGATGGTGTTCCTGTCTATTCTTCACTCAATTTTCTCTAATGTTAACATCTTACCCCAGAACATTGTCAAAACTAAGACATTAATATTGGTATTTAGTAAAATACTGTTTACTAAAATGCAGCTTTATTTAGATTTCACCAGTGTTTCAACTAATGTTCTTTTTCTGTTGCAGAAGCCAGTATGGGATACCACATTACATTTAGTCATATGGTTTTTCTGTCTCCTCCATCTGTGACAGCTTCTTATTCTTTTCTTATGGTTGTTTTTAATGACCTTCCAGTTTAAAGACTACCCTTCAGTGATTTTGTAGAATGCCTTTCAGTTTGTGTTTATCTGATGTTTTCTCATGATTTGATTAGAGTTATAGGTTTGTGGCAAGAATACCACAAAGGTGAAGAGTCTTCCTCAATCACCTCAGAAGGTACATGATATTGAGACAGAGACAAGATGGTAGAGTAGAAGGACCTTGAACTTACCTCCTCTCATGAGCACTCAAAAATCATAGCTAACTATTGAATAACTATCAATTAGAGAGACGGAGAAATTGGTTCAAGATGGCAGAGTGGAAGGACATGCACTGATCTGTGAGAGCACTCAAATTGCAACTAGCTGTTGAACAACCATTGACAGGAAGACACTAGAACCCACCAAAAACAGGTACACGTGTCTAAAGACAAAAGAGGCTAAATAATATGCTATGAAACAACCCAAATGAATCACAGGGGAAATCAAGGAGGAAATTTAAAAAATACCTAGATGTATATGTACCACAGCTTCCTTATCCATTCATCTGCTGATGGGCATCTAGGTTGCTTCCATGTCCTGGCTATTATAAACAGTGCTGCGATGAACATTGGGGTGCACGTGTCTCTTTCAGATCTGGTTTCCTCAGTGTGTATGCCCAGAAAGTGGGATTGCTGGGTCATATGGCAGGTCTATTTCCAGTTTTTTAAGAAATCTCCACACTGTTTTCCATAGCTGCTGTACTAGTTTGCATTCCCACCAACAGTGTAAGAGGGTTCCCTTTTCTCCACACCCTCTCCAGCATTTATTGCTTGTAGACTTTTGGATAGCAGCCATCCTGACTGGCGTGTAATGGTACCTCATTGTGGTTTTGATTTGCATTTCTCTAATAATGAGTGATGTTGAGCATCTTTTCATGTGTTTGTTAGCCATCTGTATGTCTTCTTTGGAGAAATGTCTGTTTAGTTCTTTGGCCCATTTTTTGATTGGGTCATTTATTTTTCTGGAATTGAGCTGCAGGAGCTGTGGTACATATACACCATGGAATATTACTCAGCTGTTAAAAATAATTCATTTGAACCAGTCCTAATGAGATGGATGAAACTGGAGCCCCTTATACAGAGTGAAGTAAGCCAGAAAGATAAAGAACATTACAGCATACTAACACATATATATGGAATTTAGAAAGATGGTAACGATAACCCTATATGCAAAACAGAAAAAGAGACACAGAAATACAGAACAGACTTTTGAACTCTGTGGGAGAATGTGAGGGTGGGATATTTCAAAAGATCAACATGTATACTATCTATGGTGAAACAGATCACCAGCCCAGGTGGGATGCATGAGACAAGTGCTTGGGCCTGGTGCACTGGGAAGACCCAAAGGAATCGGGTGGAGAGGGAGGTGGGAGGGGGGAATCAGGATGGGGAATACGTGTAAATCTATGGCTGATTCATATCAATGTATGACAAAAAAAAAAAAAATTCAAAAAAAATAATAATTAAAAAAATAATAAAAAATAAATAAATAAATAAAAAATACCTAGAGACAAATGAAAGCAAAAACACAGAAAAAACCCATGGAATGCATAAAAAGCAGTTCTAAGAGGGAGCTTTATAGTGATACATGATTGTCTGAGAAAACAAGAAAAATCTGAAATAGACAACCTAACCTTAAACCTGAAGCAGTTGGAGAAAAAAGAACAAACAACACACAAAGTTAGTAGAAGGAAAGAAATCATAAAGATAGAGCAGAAATAAAGACAAAGAAAATAATAGAAAAGATCAATGAAATGAAAAGCTAGTTCTTTGGAAAAAAAAAAATTCATAACCCTCTACCCCCCAGACTCATCAAGAAAAAAGGGAAAGGGCTCAAATCAGTATAATTAGAAATGAAAAAGGAGAGGTTACAATTGACACCACAGAAATACAAAGGATCATAATAGACTACTACAAGCCACTATATGTTGATAAAATGGGCAACCTAGAAGAAATGGACAAATTCTTAAAAAGGGAAAATTTCCCAAGAATTAACCAAGAAGAAATAAAAAATATGAGCAGACCAGCTACAAGTACTGAAATTGAATTTGTGATTTAAAAACTCCCAACAAACAAGAGTCCAGGACCAGATGGCATCACAGGTGAATTCCATCAAATATTTAGAGAAGAGTTAACACCTATTTTTCTGAAACTCTTCCAAAAAGTTGCAGAGGAAAAAGCACTTCCAAACTCATTCTATGAGGCCACCATCACCCTGATACCAAAACCAGAGAAAGATACCACAAAAAAGAAAACTATAGGCCAATATCACTGATGAATGTAGAGGCAAAAATCCTCAACAAAATACTAACAAACTGAATACAACCATATATTAAAAGGATTATATATCATGATCAAGTGGGATTTATCCCAGGGATGCAAGGATTTTTCATTATCCACAAATCAATCAGTCTGGTACACCACATTAACAAACAGAAGGATAAAAGCAGTGTGATCACCTCGATAGATGCAGAAAAAGTTTTTTGATGAAATATAATTTCCATTTATGATTAAAAAAAAAAAACTCTCCAGAAAGTGGAATAGGGAGAACCTACCTTAACTTAATAAAGGCCATATATGACAAATCCACTCATCATACTCAATGTGAAAAACTGAAAACATGTCCTCTAAGATTAGGAACAAGGCAAGGATGTCCACTCTTACCACTTTTATTGAGTATAAAAAGAAATAAAAGTGATCTAAATTGGAAAAGAAGTAAAACTCACTTTTTGCAAATGACATGGTACTACACATAGAAAATCCTAAAGATGCTACCAGAAAACTGCTACAGCTCATCTCTGAATTCAGCAAAATTGCAGGATAAAAATTTAATATACAGAAATGTGTTGAATTTCTAGACACTAACAACAAACAATCAAGAGAAATTAAGTAAACAATCCCATACCTAGAAGAAATGCTTAGGAATAAACCTATATAAGGAGGCAGAAAACCTGTACTCTGAAAAGTGCAGATGAAAGAAATGCTGATGTAAGAAATCCAAAATGACACAAACAGATGGAAGGATGTGTTCTTGGATTGGAAGAACTGATATTGTCTAAATGACCATGCTATCTACAATTCAATGCCATTTATATCAAATTACCAGTGGCATTTTTCCCAGAACTAGAATTGAAAAAGTTTTTAAATTTTATGGAAACAGAAAAGGCCCTGAGGAGCTAAAGCACTATTGGGAAAGAAAAACAGAGCTGGAGCAATAGGGCTCCCTGATTTCAGACTATACTACAAAGCTACAGTCATCAAAATAATGTGGAACTGGGACAGAAATAGAAACATATATCAATGAAACAGGACAGGATGCCCAGAGATAAACCTATGCACTTATGGTCTATTAATACAAGACAAAGGAGGCAAGACTCTGCAATGGAGAGAAAACAGCCTCTTCAATAAGTGGTGCTGATAAGCAAACATTTCTCCAAAGAAGACATACAGATGGCCAATAAACACACGAAAAGGTGTTCAGTATCGCTCATTATTAGAGAAACGCAAATCAAAACCACAAAGAGGTATCACATCACACCAATCAGAGTGGTCATCATCAAAAATCTACAAACAGTACATGCTAGAGAGGATGTGGAGAAAAGGGAACCCTCCTGCACTGGTGGCCGGGATGTAAACAGATACAGCCATTATGGAAAACAGTATGGAGGTTCCTTATAAAACTAGGAATAAATCTGCCACATGACCAGCAATCTGACTACCAGGCGTACACCCTAAGTAAACCACAATTCAGAAAGACGCATGTACCCAAATGTTCACTGTAGCACAGTTTACAATAGTCAGGACATGGAAGCAATCTAGATGTCCATCAACAGATGAATGGATAAAGAAGATGTACTACATATATACAATGAAATACTACTCAGCCATAAAAAAGAATTAATTTGAGTCACTTGTTATGAGATGAATAAACCTAGAGCCTGTTATACAGAGTGAAATAAGTCAGAAAGACAAACATTGTGTATTAATGCATATATGTGGAATATAGAAAATTGGTACTGATGGACCTATTTGCAGGGAAGGAATGGCAACACAGACATAGAAAATGTACTTGTGGTCACAGTGGGGGAAGGAGAGGGTGGGATTAACTGAGAAAGCAGCACTGACATATATACAGCGTCATGCATAAAACAGGCAGCTGTGGGAAGCTGCCGTATAACACAGGGAGCCCAGCCTGGTGCTCTGACGACCTAGTGGATGGGATGGCCGGAGGGCAACGAGGCTCAAGAGGGAAGGATGATATATGTATTTTTTATTTATATATATATATTATACAATTATGACTGATTCACATAGCTGTACAGTAGAAACCAACACAACATTGTAAAGCAGTTTTCCTCCGATTTAAAAAACAAGTGGTGCTGGGAAAACTGAACAGATGCATGTAAAAGAATGAAATTAGAACATTTTCTAACACCATGCATAAAGGTAAACTCAACATGGATTAAAGACTTAAATGTAAAACTGGGATATTTTAAAACTTCCAGAGGAAAATATAGGCAGGACACTGTTTGAAATAAATTACAGCAATGTCTTCTTTGAGCAATCTTCTAGAGTAATGGAAATGACAACAAAAGTAAACAAATGGGACCTAATTAAACTTGAAGACTTCTGCATGGCATAGGAAACCATAAACAAAATGAAAAGACAACCAACAGAATGGGAGAAAGTATTTGCAAATGATGCAACTGAGAAGGGATTAATCTCTAAAATATACAAACAGCTCATATAGCTCAATATCAACAAAAACAACCCAATAAAAAAATGGCAGATGATCTAAACAGACATTTCTCCAAAGAAGACATGTGTGCGTGCATGTGTGCTAAGCTGCTTCAGTCATGTCCATCTCTTTGTGACTCCATGGACTATAGTCTGCCAGGCTCCTCTCTCCATGGGATTCTTCAGGCAAGAATACTGGAGTGGGTTTTTGCCTTCTCCAGGGGATCTTCCAAACCCAGGGATCAAACTCCCATCTCCTGCATTGCCTGCTTTGGCAGGTGGGTTCTTTACCACTAGCACAACCCTAGAAGCCCTAAAGAAGACACAGAGATGGCTAAAAGGTACATGAAGAGATGCTCAACGTCACTAATTATTAGAGAAATGCATATCAAAGCTACAATGAGTTATCACCTCACAGCAGTCAGAATGGCCATCATCAAAAAGTCACTTCTAGGGTCTCTGAAGCATCACATATTTGCTCAAAGCCAGTTCCTCCTGTCTTCCCAGCATATTACAATGCCTACCACCTATGTGAGAATGTTCCTTTCTGGCTGGGCTAGGGGTTGCTTCCCCAAGCTACTGAAAACACCAGACTGTGAGCTGCCAAAGAATGCTGCAGTTCCTATACCTCTGGCTGACTTATTGCAGTGGTGCCATACTCCAAGAACAAGTAGGCTGACAGCTCCCTCCTTCACATTTCTGTGCCAAAGTAACTCATTTGGATCCCAAAGAGCTCTGCTTGGGCTCCCAGTCTTACCCTCTAGAAAAATAGCTCTTTTTAGTGACTTTGCATCACTGATCTCTTCCATCAGGGAGGTGAGTTTGGTGGGTCAGGCTGGGGACAGCTCACATTTTTCCTAGCATCCCAGTCTATGTCCCCTACCCTGCCTCTCAGAGACCTTGATAGTAAAGGCTCTCTTTGGATAGGCTCTTTCTTACAAACCATTCAGGGAAATATTGTGTTGGCCAAAAAATTGGTTCAGGTTTTTCTGTAGCATCTTATGGAAAAACCCAAACAAGCTTTTTGGCCAACCCAATAGCTGTGAGAGGAACACTGGAATGGTGAGTTTTATCCAGAACCACCAACACAATTTCAGCTGAAATTGGGACCATCCCAAAGAAATGCAATGATTTAAATGCATTTCTTAAACCTTAAAGTGCTTAAAGATGTTTATGATCATCATTACATATATATAGTATCCATGCTACAGTGTGAGCTATCTTCAGGAAGCTAGAATGCCAATACCATGGAGTTAAGCTGATGGGAACTTCGGGGCCTGTGCGAGGCCCTTGAATCACACCACATGAAAGCCTCTTCCTCAGTGCACTTCCCTGCTGCACCCGATCCTGCCACTCCCTCTCTCTTTAAGCAACAACTCTGTTTCTGAACACAGTTTGATTCCTGCTAGAGGCTATGTTGACCTAGTAGATCAGATGCAACCAACCGGACACAGAGAAGGGAGCAACCAAATCCTTTTCAGGCTGTGCGAAAATGCATTTTAAGTAGTGAAGGCAAGCAAGATAGAAGAACTGGCTTCACATCCTTCCCACAGCCCTGAGGAGCCCTCTGATGGCTCACTCCCCAGGAATGCAGAGCTTAGCTTGACAGGCCTGCGGTGGTCTAGGTGTGGAGGACAACTGCCTGATACTGATTTCTGACACAGAGACCAGAACTAATAACAGAAGGTGCTTGACCCCAGGTCTCCTGAGGCTACCTGAGAGAGGCAGGACAAGAGCCGAGCATCTGCCAAAATACTCTCCTTTGACTGTCCTCCCCACTCTCAGCCTCTGCCTTCAGCTCTCCTGGTGAACACTGGCCTAATTAGAAGCTTACCAATGAAAGAATGGGAAGCTCAATCAAGAACCTGAGGCCCAGAACTCAGTCAAGGTGGGAGGTGGCCTAAAGGGGATGTTAGAAGGGGTCAGCCTCTGCTGTTCCAAGCTCTCCTTTTATGTCTAAGAGGGGTTGTCCACTCAATGTCCATCACACAGCAGACCTTCCTGGTGGCCTGCTTGTTCTCACCTTACAATGGCTCTGAGAGTTTTCTGGTGGGGGGTGCAGAGGAGTTCTGGCCCTGGAAGCCACAAACAACCGCCACTCTGTACACAGGGGCACAAGTGAATGAGGCCACTGCCCAGGGCCAAGACTTGCCTCACTGCTGTCGGCAAAACCCACTGACAAAGCTCCGGCCCTGAAGGAAGAACAGATGCTCCTCGTGGAAAAGATGACGCTGCTTTCACCTTGCTCTGTCATTCTTCGTTGCTTCTCTGCAGAGGATGCACAGGACAACCCATTCAGTGGGTTACTTGTCACACAGTTGAAACGCCTCCACTTCCCTTCCCACACAGGAAAGCAAGTTGTTCCGTAAGAGATTGAGAGCTATGTTATTTTAGGTTTAGCTTTGAATCTTTAGAACACTTAACTTTGAATACTTAGGCACTAAAATTCAGTTATTCTCCAACTTTGCTATTTATTTGCTATAAGTACTTTGCAAAACAACTTCTAAAAGTGGATTACAAGAGTGTGACCAAGAAGACTGTCCTGGAGAGAGAGCAACCTGTTGGGAAGGAAAGGGAGAGTCCTGTGTGTAAAAGATGGTCAATGCATATGGAAGTTGTGGTACATATACACAACAGAATATTACTCAGCTTTGAAAAGGAACACATTTGAGTCAGTTCTAATGAGGTGGATGAACCTGGAGCCTATTATACAGAGGGACGTGAGTCAGAAACAGAAAGACAAATATTGTATATTAACACATATATATGGAATTTAGAAAGATGGCACCAACAATCGTACATGCAGGGCAGCAAAGGAGACACAGATGTAAAGAACAGACTGTTGGACTCAGTGGGAGAAGACAAGGGTGGGATGTATTGAGAGAATAGCATTGAAACATGTGAATTACCATATGTAAAACAGATGACCAGTGCAAGTTTGATCCATGAAGCAGGGTACCCAAAGCTGGTGCCCTGGGACAACCCAGAGGGATATGGTGGGGAGGGAGGTGGGAGTGGGGTTCAGGATAGGGGGACACATGTGCACCTGTAACCAATTCATGTTGATGTGTGGCAACAACCATCACAATATTATAAGTAATTATCCTCCAATTAAAATAAAAAATTAAAATAATTTCTCTACTTTCCCTTCCTTTCTTTTACCCTCAATAATAGCCTTTGATCCAGGTCTGCCTCTCCAAAAATGTAAAAGGCCAAGGAAAGGACCAAGAGGAATCTTTGCTTCTGACTTGAAAAATACAAATTCTGGATGCCTTAAAAACTAGAAATAAGATGTAGAAGAAAATAGTGAGTCTTAAGTGCGTCACTTAACTGAGCATTATGCCACATAACTAGCCTGTATAATATTTTTGGAATCTTTGGAGAGAATGGAGAAACAGCTGTTAGCATCCTTTTTGAAAAGTTTCACAGGGGATTACCTAGGATCTCCCTATTCTAATTATAGTGATGTTTTCACTAAGTTCTACCCAGAGATGTTTCCCACAACCAAGTAGGCAGTATCCCTTTGGGAGATAGTAATGTATATAAAATGGATGTTGAAACTTCAAATATGGGATAAATAATGCAGATGATTTAAATGGTCTTGCTATTTGGTGGCAGAATGACTCAGACTCACATCAGAAAATAGTCAAGTAGAAAAAATCCAGATGGGTTTTAAAGGAGTGATGGAAAATATCTGGCTGCTAATCATCCCTAATTCACCTCCTACTCCTTCTGGAGCAAAAGAGAGGCTGAAGCTCCACTAGTACTGTGAATGAAAAACAATTCTGGAAACAAAATTAGCATGACTCAGAGCAGTCTGGAAGGCTGGGCTGGCCTGGCATGTTCCCCAGGCTGACCCCATTAACAACAGGAGAGTGAGGAAGCTGCCCACGTGGCTTCTGGTGATGGAGGTGTGGGTAGAGAAAGATCAGCAGACGGGATGCCCACAGACAAGCAGAGAGAGTCACAACAGACAGAAGGGGCTGCACCTGGGAACAGACCTGGATGCCGAGAGTCTGAGGCAGAGGATGGCCTAAAGTAAAGCGGACAGCTCAGCGTTGGGGCGCAGGTACCAGAGGCTGAAAGATAGTTAAGAGTAAGTGGAGTAGGCTTCCTGGTGGCTCAGCTGGTAAAGAATCTGCCTGCAATGTGGGAGACCTGGGTTTGATCCCTGGGTTGTAAGCAGAGTTATAGATTGCACTGAATTTACACATACATACACACTCATACACATATGCTCACACCATGAGCCCCTTGAGAACAGAATGACTCTTTCTCCCTCTTCATCCCCAGCACCTTACAACAGTGCCAGGTGGCAGGTGCTCATTGAGGGCTTTGGAATTGAAAGTTCAGAAGTGAGGTCACATGGCAGCTGGGTTTGGGAAGGCAAAGATGCAGGCATTAAGTCAGCACAATGGGCTATCAGTCTAAGCTGGCTTTGAGGGATAAGCTAGGAGTCAGAGGGAACAGAAGCATTGCAGGCAGAAGCAGGATTAGAAATCTTAGCAGCCAGTCCAGGCAGCTGAGATGCAGCTCTGGCAATAAGGAGCTCTCAAAATTTGAAACCGTCTTTCAGCAAGAGGCACTATAGCACTGTGTGGAAGAGTGCAGGGCTGGAATCAGCATTCCTGTGCTTGTGTGCCTGCCTGTTGTTAACCAACTGAGATGGCAGGGCTACTTACCAATTCTCTTAATGCTCAATTTCCTCACCTGTAAGATGAGAAAATAATAATTAGTATAGAGAGTTGTTGTGAGGACTAAACTTACATGTTAAGTGTTTAGAGCAGTGCCTAGAATATAATAAATACTCAGTAAACATTGAGTGAAGTCATTCAGTCGTGTCTGACTCTACGACCCCATGGACTGTAGCCTGCCAGGCTCCTGCATCCATGGGATTTTCCAGGCAAGAATACTGGAGTGGGTTGTCATTTCCTTCTGCAGGGGATCTTCCTGACCCAGGGATCGAACCCAGGTCTCCCGCCTTGCAGGCAGACTCAACCGTTTGAGCCACCAGGTTATCCCCAATAAACATTAGTGATCACTATTATTAATTATTCTTCTCCTCTATCCAGAAAATTTCCATGTGCTTTTTGACAGTGTAGGATGAGGCCCAGGACTCAGACTATCCATAAGTCCATTGGGAACATCGACTGACCTACCCCCAAGTGTCTGTCCTTCACTTTGCTGCTTGCATACTTCAAGACATCACTTTTTTTTTTTGCATGGACCACTGCAGTAGTTTGCCACTCTGCTTTTAGTCTCAGCCTTATCCAGCTAAAAGTGATCTTTCTAAAATCTAATCAGATCATCTCACTTGTCTGCCTCATATCCTTCATGAGTTCTCTCAAGATTCTTTGGGTTTCCTTTCCTAAAAAGGATAAGAGAGCTCTATGGAGAAATAGCTGATTCTAGGACTTGGGCAGGAAATATATAAAAATAACCCAGAACATCTTGAAGCATCAGAAAGTAAGGAAGTGCTCAAACAAATGAAAAACCCTGCAAGGATGGAAGTATGTCAGAGAGAGACAGGCACCAACATAAAAGAGCTCTTAATGGCCAAAACTGGGATAATCTGAATGACAAAATAAATAGCATTGAATTATAACTTAAAGTACAAAATAAATATCCATGAGTTCATATTAATATAAGAAAATGATAGAATGAAAGAAGCAAACAATCACTGTTTCTGGAAACAGTGAGAGACTTTATTTTGGGGGGCTCTAAAATCAGTGCAGATGGTGACTGCAGCGATGAAATTAAAAGACGTTTGCTCCTTGGAAGAAAAGCTATGACAAACTTAGCATATTAAAAAGCAGAGACATTACTTTGCCAACAAAGGTCCGTCTAGTCAAGGCTATAGTTTTTCCAGTAGTCATGTATGGATGTGAGAGTTGGACTATAAAAGAAAGCTGAGCACCAAAGAATTGATGCTTTTGAACTGTGGTGTTGAAGAAGACTCTTGAGAGTCCCAGTCCATCCTAAAGGAAATCAGTTGCAGATATTCATTGGAAGGACTGATGCTGAAGTTGAAACTCCAATACTTTGGCCACCTGATGTGAAGAACTGACTCATTGGAAAAGACCCTGATGCTGGGTAAGATTGAAGGCAGGAAGAGAAGGGGACGACAGAGGATGAGATGGTTGGATGGCACCACTGACTCGATGGACATGAGTTTTAGTAGGCTCTGGGAGTTGGTGATGGACAGGGAAGCCTGGTGTGCTACAGTCCATGGGGTCTCAAAGAGTCAGTCATGACTGATCAACTGAACTGAAATGACAGAATAAATAAATGCTGGAGAAGAGACCAATTTTCCCTGCAGAAGAATTCGAAATAAATTATTTAGCTACTTCATTCTTGAGAAAGTAGCATAACTCCTCACTCCTAGGCATGGGCTGTGCCTGGCAACTTCCCTCCACAGTGTGTAGTATAATAAGAGGGAAAATCGAGTGTCTATAGTGGATAAATTGACACACATTGTGTCCTCCAGGTGACTAAGGTCAACCTCAATAGTGTAACTCATAAGCGATAAAGTTCCTATGTAAATAGTATGTGCCTTTGATGTAATAAGAATGGCACTTCCCTGGGGTTTTCCTCCCACAACTAATAACGCCCATCCAGTCATGAGAAAAGCATCAAACAAACACAATAGATGGTCATTCTACAAAATACCTAACCAGGATTTTCCAAAACTGTCAAGTTCATTAAAAACAAAGTCTGATAAATCATCACAGCCAAGAACAATCTAAGAACACATAACATACCCTGGATGGGATCCTGGAACAGAAACAGAGCATTAGGTAAAACTGAGGAAATCTGAGTTAGTATTGACTTTAGTTAATAACAACGTTTCAGTACTGGTTCATCCATTGGGACACATCTATCCTCTTAATGTAAGATGTTAACCATAGGGGAAATGGAGTGTGGAACTCTCTGTGCAATTTTCACAATTTTTGTGTAAATCTATAAGTTTTCTTATAGCTCAGTTGGTAAAGAATCTGCCTGAAATGCAGGAGACCTGGTTTCAATTCCTGGGTCGGGAAGATCCCCTGGAGAAGGAAACAGCAACCCACTCCAGTATTCTTGCCTGGAGAATCCTATGGACAGAGGAGCCTGGCAGGTTTTATAGTCCATGGGTTCACAAGAGTTGGACCCGACTTAGTGACTAAACCACCACCACCAAAACTTCTCTAAAATTTAAAGTTCATTAAAATTAAAGAAAAAAAAAATAGAAGAGAATCAAAAGACAAATTTTACCTGTTTCAGAATTCTGGTAGGCTCAGTCACCATTAGACCAAGCCCACTCCCAAATCAGCAGCAGCATCTCACCTCCCCATTGTTGTCCAGTCGCTAAGCTGTGGCAGACTCTTTGTGACCCCAGAGACTGCAGCATGCCAGGCTTCCCTGTCTTTCACTATCTCCTGGAATTTGCTCAAACTCATGTCCATTGAGTCAGTGATGCCATCCAACCATCTCATCCATTCTGTCACACCCTTTTCCTCCTGCCTTTGACCATAGGCACACTCAAACTCTTGAATTTTTCAGAAAGACGACAACACTGGCTGCCTCACATGCTCCATGTAAATCACAGAGAGCACTCAGAGTCGTTGTACCATTCTACACATCTGGGCACAGAAGTGATGGACTTCTTAGGCTCTGGAATGAGGCCATTTGGCTCTGCCATGAACTCAGGCACATTCCCGATCTTCTGTGAACCTGTTTCCTGATCTATAAAATTATAAAATAATAATATATAGCAAATAGAGTTATTGAGATATAAAGAGACAGTGTATAAACATTCTTAACATAGCTCCTGGCAGATTATGATTATGGAGTATTATCACCTCATTCTTCCCAGACTTTGCCAGTAGAGTCCAGGGAACAAACTCTACATGCAGGAAAAAAACACACCTGCTCTCTAGAAGTTTCTTGCTAAAACCAAAGTGGACAGTTATCGCAGTAGTTAGACTACATATAAGGCTGCGAGTTGTCTGAGGAACTTGGCCAGAGCTAGCGAGGAGCCCAAGCTGCAGTTTATTATGGAGCTGCTTCCAGAGGCCGTACATTTGGAAGGGACACCACACAAATGTTAAGGCCTAACATTTACCCCGAGGCAACTCACTTGGCCATTCTCTGACTGGATTGATTTCCATGGAATCAGGAAGCTCTGTCTGACTGTGTTCCAGCCAATTTTCAGCTTACACAATGATTACAATCAGATCCAAACTGGTTTGAGCAGAATTTGCTGGTGGAATGTCATGAGACTGCAGAGCCAATTCTTTATTACTCCAATAAATCTCAACATACAGCAACCACAGTTTTACCAGCAACCAGTTGTGTTTTTGTAATTTTAACACAATAGCAATTGAGTGTGTCTGGTGTGATGTGTTCCCACCATTTTGAGATCACTCTGCTGACTGAGCATAATTTCATTCTCCCCACTGACGTTCACCCAGGTTCTCCTTTATGACTGCTTGGCTCTTTGACCAGGTAGAGATGCCAGTGGAAGAGGACTCGTTCCTGGCATCACTCTCTTTCCTTTCTGAGGACCAGGAGGCAACTCTCTGCCTCCATCCAGCTGGACAATTTCTTGGCAGAGTGGAGAAACTCCTAAAATGCCAGATCCTGAGGCTGTTTCTAGCTGTGGCAGGCCCCTGCTTATGCCTCTCAGAAAGGTACAGAAGAGAAGATCTCCCTTGGACTGTAAGGAAAAGGCCAAGCCATCATCTAGGCTGCCAGGCAATCCTGTCTTCTTCTAGAACTTTGGCACATACCAATTTCTTTAAAATTAAAAATTACATGTTCTACTGAACATGGTCAGTCCCTTTTAATCCATTGTCTGTCGGTCTGTATGTATGTATTCTGCCTCCATTGTGTCTAGCATGATAGTAAGAAGCTTGGATTATCCTCAGAAGCAGAATTTATAATACGTCTCCTTTTTTCTCTCATCACTATCTTTCCTGTTTTAGGTGTCTCATGATTTTCACAATAGTTTCAACATTTTATATTTTAAGGTTTTGTGTTTCTCTTTCCTTTTATTTCTTTCACGTTATATAATTAGCCCTGTATTCATAGGGGAAGTAAAAAATGAATTAAACAGTTATCTGATAATTTTAATTAAAGCACAAAAACAATTTGGGTCCTTCTTGCTAAAGGAAAATTTCTAGTAAGAATTTCTCACTCTCTGCACTCCATTATAAATAGTTGATTAATTCTATTCTCAGCCACCAGGGGAAAGGTAACTAATGTTTACAGAATGCCTACTGTATGCCAGTTAGTCTGCCAGTGCTTTACAGGCATCATTCTATTTGGAGGAGAGAGAGATTAATTACAGTCATCATAATTGGCAATTTCTTTGGTTTTCAGGCAGTTCAATTTCACATTTCTCTGAATACACTCACAAGAATGAAACATCTGTTTGATGAATTAATACATGACCTTCATGAGGGTAGTAGTCTCCCATTGAATTTAGCATTTTTATGTATTAGACTCAGTTAAGAGTTGTTGAATTAAATATAAAATCCCAATATTGAACCCTTATATCTACCCATCTCTATATATGTTGATGTAAAGAAATCTTATTTTTTTAAAAAGTTAAGTTAATACTAAAAACTATTCAAAATGAATACAAGTACTTTGGTATGATTTCTGACATTTAGAGCTTCTTTGTCTGGTATTCAGATGTCTTGATAAGAATATAAGAACTAGATCAATATGTGAGTAACTTAAAGGATTAGGTGACAGGTTAACTCACATTAAATAGTTTTGGCTTCAGAAAGTGCCAACTCAAATGTGAAAATCAAATGACAGCAAAGACTTTATTTTCTTGGGCTCCAAAATCACTGTAGATGGTGACTGCAGTCATGAAATAAAAAGACACTTGCTCCTTGGAAGAAAAACTATGACAAACCTAGACAGAGTATTGAAAAGCTGAGATATTACTTTGCTGACAAAAGTCCATATAGCAAAAGCTATGGTTTTTCCAGTAGTCATATATGGATATGAGAGCTGGACAATAAAAAAAAAGGCTGAGCACCAAAGAATTGATGATTTTGAACTGTGGTGCTGAAGAAGACTCTTGAGAGTCCTTTGGACTGCAAGGAGATCAAACCAGTCAGTCCTAAAGGAAATCAACCCTGAATATTCATTGGAAGGACTGATGCTGAAGCTGAAGCTCCAATACTTTAACCACCTGATGTGAAGTGCCCACTCATTGGAAAGACCCTGATGCTGGGAAAGATTGAAGGCAGGAGGAGAAGGGGATAACAGAGGACGAGATGGTTGGATGGCATCACTGACTCAATGGACATGAATCTGAGCAAACTTCAGAAGATTGTGAAGGACGGGGAAGCCTGGCATGCTGCAGTCCATGGGGTTGCAGAGAGTTGGACATGACTGAGTGACGGAACAACAAAGGCTCTGCCTGCAGAAGCAAAAACAGTCAACTCAAGTTTGACCCCGTGCAGAGTTAATCTCACCTGCTGATTATACTGTTGGACTCAGGTTACATTACATCACATACACAGAAGAAAATGAAGCATTGGGCCATTCAACCAAAGTGGACAATTGAAAATCCATTGCAGATATAGCATATGATCCGGGGAATGCAAAAGATTAATAAGACAGGGTCCCTTACCTCTTGGAGAGTATATGACTAGGATAGTTAAATATAAAAGAATGCAAAAGTAGGGTCCTATTCAATTTAATGAAGTTTTCCTTTATGTGTATAACTGGTTGAAAACTATCGGAAACTTAACAAATACTTTTTCAGTACTGACTATGTACAAGAAGGCTTATCCTGTTCATCTTTGAACACTTGGGCCTACAGTATGCCTGGCAGTTACCAAGTAAGTAGTACGTTCTGGATGAATTGAAGAATAAATTTATTTTCTTGTATGGAAAAAGCTTATGAGGGAGTAAAGTGGTAAGACAAATACCTAAAAAACTATAATACTTAGAAAGTGTTGACAAAGCACAGTGTTATGAAAGTTCAGAAGTAGAGAAGATATTAAGTCTAAAATTAGGGTTATGGTTTTGGGAACAGATACTGTGAGTGAATTGTAGGGGAGTGGTGCAAGGTGAGGCTGTCAATGTGAATTATGGCATACAGTGGATTTCTTCTTAGACAACAGGGAATCATGATGGGATTTTAAGAGACAGAACAACCTAATGAGCTGATATTAAAAATAAGCTGGAGAGCTATGTCAAGTGGATTGGAGTGGGAAGAAAACAGAGGTGAGAACAGTTAAGGAAGGGCTATTACAATTGTATATATAATAAGAAATGAGAGATGGAACCATGGTGGACAGTAGGGTGGTGAAAAGAGGTAATTTTTCAAATATATGATAAAAGTAAACTCTTTAGATTTTGTCTACTGAATGTCTATGGAATATTATGTAAGGGAGAGGAAGGATAAATCCAAATTTCAGGCTGAGAAGGCGGCGATTCCTTTAAAAGTAGTGTGTGGAATTGGGAAGGAGCAGAGGAGGACATGAAGTCTATATTTTCTGTTAAAGATCAGAAGTTTATAGTAATTCAGTGAAAGGGAATTTTCACTCGGAGCTGGAAAAGTCAGGGATCATGAGAATTTGAGACATGAGGTGAGCTAAATAAAAATGCAAGACAAAATGTTATTGTTTAGAACAGTAAAGAACATCAGGCAAGTTAATATATATCTATATCTATTATTAACAGCAATTTTTTAATCCAAGACCACTTGAGTTTATTGAAGCAATTAATTTAGATGTTAGATCTACACAATGCCAAACACTGGAATATTTTGTAATAATGCAATAAATTTCAAAGGTTTTGTTTATTTGTTTTATTTTTAATCCAGGAGTTTGAGATCATGTAGTAACAGCTTTAGCATTTGGCTTTCATATTAAAGCTTTTCATATTAAGTTTTCAATCTATTAGAAGATCCATCTGAGCAAGAAAGAATATTAAATGCCATCAATTTAGCCAGAATCTCGTAGGGAGATCATAAATTGCACAAAGATAAACATTTTGGAAAATGTTAGTTTCCAAGTGAAACTTTTGTTTAAGTCTGCTAGGAAAATTAAGATCACCTACAAATCAAAAGGAGATAAAAATCATTATTTTCATTTTTTTTTTTTTTTAATTTTTTTATTAGTTGGAGGCTAATTACTTCACAACATTTCAGTGGGTTTTGTCATACATTGATATGAATCAGCCATAGATTTACACTTATTCCCCATCCCGATCCCCCCTCCCACCTCCCTCTCCACCCGATTCCTCTGGGTCTTCCAGTGCACCAGGCCCGAGCACTTGTCTCATGCATCCCACCTGGGCTGGTGATCTGTTTCACCATAGATAGTATACATGCTGTTCTTTTGAAACATCCCACCCTCACCTTCTCCCACAGAGTTCAAAAGTCTGTTCTGTATTTCTGTGTCTCTTTTTCTGTTTTGCATATAGGGTTATCGTTACCATCTTTCTAAATTCCATATATTTTCATTTTTGAAATTACTTATCACATTTTAAGTTATTTCTAGTGAGGAGGGAAATCTCTTTAAAGTTGGAGAAATAAGTGGAATAATCATAAAATAAGAAAGCAGTAAATCTTCTTTGCTTCATTCTGACACTGATAAACACTAAATCCTGGGAGGGGGGTGTGGAGTAAAACTTTTTTTGTATCAACAAGATCAACTTTGGCAAAATATCATCATTGGGGTTAGTAATGACATGACAAGGCTGATTTTAAACTTGCATTCTGTTTAATGTTATAGACCAAATTTTACTGTTTCGGTCAGAGAACAAAGGATCTTATGGAAGCTATACACACTGTCTTCGGAAAAAGCTACAACTTCAAATAGACAATAATTTGCATAAATGGATTCCTAGATAACATCCCTTGCTATAAGAACCACTCCGCTCCTGAAAGAAGCAACACAAACAAAGCTTTTATTTGCCATTACTAGGTGAATGTAAATATGGCTCTTAAGAATATTTCAATCCAATGTTTTTTGTCCTTGGTAAAGTTTGACATTGTGATCGTAATGATAATTCTTATAATGCTACATATTTAAAGAAATTTGTGTTCTTTAGAAAAGCTATTTGTGGGACTGAGACATGAGATCAATTTCTAACTAATGATCCATAAATAAAACAAAACCTAATTCAGTCTGCCAGGGTCCCATGTATAGCAGACATCAGGCCTGGCCTTGGAGGCCTTGATGCCCTAAAGTGATGAAACAAACTCATGGGGACACTGCAAAGTATCTTAAATGTTTTGAGAAAAATACAGCAACTTGTGTAGATAGCATGTCAACTACTAGGCCAAGGTAGTTCACAGTTTCAGTGTTACATCACTTTGTATCCTTCTCAGTGATGTCATATTTTTGTAAAACTGGGTTTTGGCAGTTGCTGTGATGAGAATGTGGAGAAGAAAATGATGGTGGTAACTCCCAATAGATTCCAAGATTTAAGGAGATGCGCAGTGACCAGCAAAACACACATATCCCACTAGTAAGTAACTGTGGTTATTTTAAAATAAAATGCACATATTATTTTCCCTTTAATTTATATGTATTTTTTCAAAAGGTTACTGAGTTATTAGGACAAGAATATTTATTGGAGTTTTTGTGCCTATCTAATAAATAGAAGTACTAGATATTCCTTTTGGTCTGTGGGCACCATGAAAATTTGCTGACACATTAAGGGTACTGTGAGCCAAAAATGTTTGGGAAGGACTGTTCTAGAGGGGAGGCTAACTTAAATAATACCACATCCTTGTCTTCTAGTTGCTCAGAGAAATGCATGTACCGCAAAGCACAGTTAAAGGTAAACTGGGATATTTGTCATCATGGGAATTTAGACAAAATTCAAAGAGCTGGGAAATCTCAGGTGTCATTCTGTTAGAGGTAGGAAAAAAAGACAGTTGAGGTGTCATAGGAGTTTAGCCTAAAAAAAAAGTAAGATTTTAACAGGTGGGAAAGAGAAGCAGGGCATTCCTCTATGAGGAGCAGTATGAACGATGGCACAGAGCATAGACTAAACATCTTGTTTAGCTGGAAAGAGGAAGGGCAAGGAGCAGCAAGAAACAGTCATGTTGAAAGAGCTGCAGCTTTTTGCCATGGACAGGGAGAAGACATTGGAAGCTTCTGGGTAGGGGAGTAGTGTGATCAAGATTATGCCCTAGAAAGCTGAGTATCATAGTAATGTGAAAGATGGCTTACAGACTGGGAATTAGGGAGAGAGGGCTATTGAAGATGACTGTAGTTTCCAGCTTGGGTAAAACCTCCTGTTTGCACAGACTATGCTTTATTCATCTATGTGTTGATACTACCTAGCAAAAGCCTGATAATTTGAAGCAATGAATAAATTTTAGAATGTGAGCTACCTGGGGAAATACAGAGCTCTTGGTAACTATGGAGAAATCTCCCACAGTTCAGGAGAGAGGTTAAACTCATGGTGTCAATTTGGGACTCATCCACCTAGAAACAAGAGAAGGAACTGACAAAATAAAATTTCACAGGGAGCAAATATAGATTAAAAAGAGAAGAAGCCAGTGACAGATCCCTGGGGAACACCCACCACTGGGAGCAGAGGATGAGCTGCTGGCAGAGAGACAGGAAGGATGGAGGGGCATTGATGGGGTGAGAACCAGAGGGAGTGTTATCCCAGGGAACAAAGCAGGACAGACTTTCAAGATGGAGACAGTCGTTTGCAATATCAAGCAGATGAGTGAAAAATCTCCAAGAAAGCTCATGGATGTGGTGATTTGCAGGTCCTTGGTGACCTTGGGGAGGACAGGTTCAGTAGGAGTTGTAGGCAGATGCCAGATGGCAGCAGAGGTGACCAGAGTGGTCTTTTTGGAGAAATTTGTCAGTGAGCTGGATCTGGAATGGGAGCAGAAGTTTGAGCGAAAATGGATTTTAGGCTGAGTGACCAGAAGGGTCACTCTCAAATGCATTTGAGAGGAGTGCAGTACAAGCAGTTTCATACACAAGAGAACTAAGAGATCTTTCGTTTCCAATGAGAGAGAAGTGGGATTAAAAACACACTTGGTTCCTTTTTTTGTTTTTTTCCTTTCCTTCTCTTCCCTCACCCTTTCCTCTCTTCCCTCTTTACCCAGAGTCTGGGAAGAGTGGGAAGGAGTGGAGGGGAGGGCACTGGGGCGGGAAGGTAGTGCTGGAATGGGCAAGGAAGGTGTCCACATGGAGCAAAAGTGGGGCCAGGAGGCTGCCTGTGCAGGTAGGGAGGCAGCCCGGCGAGTAGGGGGTCTAGGTGTGGTCAGAGGACGGCTTCACAGGCTGGTGGGGACCTGGCAAGGGTGTCAGGCCAGCGGGCTGGGGAGGGCACACGTGGAGAGGTGAGACAGTGATGGCACGGGAAATTTCTTACATAACGCAGGTGGATCAACCAAATAATTAATTATATGAAGACTATGGGGGCTGGATTGCTCGCTGGTGGGGAAGGGAGTTAGAAGTATGTAACTGGATTAATTTAGAACAAACTCTGAGGTTTGGGATTGGAATTTAAGATATCAGCATGAGCTCATGGGTTTCTATATATATATAAGTATATATCAAAACAAACACAGCTACAAGGGAGTGTGTATATTACATAATAACACACACACACACACGTTTCCCAAGGCCTACTGAGGGAGTTGAAGAGGCCTTGGGGACAGCAACATTCCAATAGCAATGAACATTTAGCATAAACTTGCTTTTCAATAGCACTCTTTAACAAAAGAAACCAGGAAAAATGGCTAATTCCAGGGCTGGTGGCAGGGAAATACAAGATGAGAACAGCATCTCTTGTTGTGCCAGAAAGTAAGGAAATGCTCACTGGAGGCCCAGCAAAGGGACAGAGAAGCCAGTCTGAAGTTGCTTCCATTGACCGACATGATGACAAGTTGAAATCAATATACTAATAAAAGATTATGGCCATTGAATAAAATAGGAAGTCATGAATCTGTTCAAATAAGTAGATAAATTAACTGATACAAAGTTTGATGAGGCACAGGGTATTTATAGAGTTTGATGGTATTTCCCACAATTTTCTCACTAACTACAAAGGAACAAAGAGTAACTTTACAAACAGAAGCCTGGATAACACCCCTATAACCAAGCAATCCAACTGAGCATCATCAGTAACAGATTGAAATCTTGTGCCGCCTGATAGACAGTGGTGAGAATTTCTGCTAAAGATGTTTGAGAGTGAGTGAGTTCAGTTGCTCATTCGTGTCTGATTCTTTGCGATCTGCAGCACCCCAGCCTTCCCTGTCCATCACAACTCCCAGAGCTTATTCAAACTCATGTCCATCAAGTCAGTGATGCCATCCAACCATCTTATCCTCTGTCATCCCCTTCTCCTCCCACCTTCAATCTTTCCCAGCATGAGGCTCTTTTTCTGTGAATAAATTCTTCACATCAGGTGGCCAAAGTATTGGAGTTTCAACTTCAGCATCAGTCCTTCCAATGAATATTCAGGACTTATTTCCTTCATGATAGACTGGTTGGATCTCCTTGCAGTCCAAGGGACTCTCAAGAGTCTTCTCCAACACCACAGTTCAAAAGCATCAAGAATTCAGAGCTCAGCTTTCTTTATAGTCCAACTATCATATCCATACATGACTACTGGAAAAACCATAGCTTTGACTAGATGGCCTTGTTGGCAAAGTAAATGTCTCTGCTTTTTAATACACAGTCTAGGTTTGTCATAGCTTTTCTTCCAAGGAGCAAGCGTCTTTTAATTTCATGGCTGCAGTCACCATCTGCAGTGATTTTGGAGCTCCCCCCAAAATAAAGACTGTTTCCATTGTTTCCCCATCTATTTGCCATGAAGTGATTGGACTGGATGCCATGATCTTAGTTTTCTGAATGTTGAGTTATAAGCCAACTTTTTCACTTTCCTCTCTCACTTTCATCAAGAGACTCTTTAGTTATTCTTCACTTTCTGCTATAAGGGTGCTGTCATCTGCATATCTGAGGTTATTGATATTTCTCTTGGCAATCTTGATTCCAGCTTGTGCTTCATCCAGTCTGGCATTTCACATGATGTACTCTGCATATAAGTTAAATAAGCAGGGTGACAACATACAGCCTTGACGTACTCCTTCCCTGATTTGGAACCAGTCTGTGGTTCTATGTCCAGTTCTAACTGTTGTTTCTTGACCTGTATACAGATTTCTCAGGAGGCAGGTCAGGTGGCCTGGTATTCTCATCTCTTGAAGAATTTCCCACAGTTTGTTGTGATCCACACAGTCAAAGGCTTTGACGTAGTCAATAAAACAGAAGTAGATGTTTTTTTCTGGAACTCTCTTGCTTTTTTGATGATCCAATGCAAATTCGAACTCTGCATTCAAATGGGTATATCTTTCCTTTTCTCCTTTGCCTTTCGCTTCTCTTCTTTTTTCAGTCATTTGTAAGGTCTCCTCAGACAACCATTTTGACTCTTTTCATTTCTTTTTCTTGGGGATGGTCTTGATCCCTGTCTCCTGTACAATGTCATGAATCTCCATCCATAGTTCTTCATGCACTCTATCAGATCTAATCCCTTGAATCTTTGTCAATTCCACTGTATAATATTCATAAGGGATTTGATTTAGCTCATACCTGAATGGTCTAGTGGTTTTTCCTACTTTCTTCAATTTAAGTCTGAATTTGGCAATAAGGAGTTCATGATCTGAACCAGTCCGCTTCCAGTCTTGCTTTTGCTGACTGTATAGAGCTTCTCCATCATTGGTTGCAAACAATATAATCAGTCTGATTTCAGTATTGACCATCTGGTGATGTCCATGTGTAGAATCTTCTCTTGTGTTGTTGGAAGTAGGTATTTGCTATGATTAGTGCGTTCTCTTGGCAAAACTCTATTACCCTTTGCCCTGCTTCATTCTGTATTCTCAGGCCAAATTTGCCTGTTACTCTGGGTATTTCTTGACTTCCTACTTTTGCATTCTAGTCCCCTATAATGAAAAGGACATCTTTTTTGGGTGTTAGTTCTAGAAGGTCTTGTAGGTCTTCATAGAACCATTCAACTTCAGCTTCTTCAGCATTACTGGTCGGGGCATAGACTTGGATTACTATGATATTGAATGGTTGCCTAGGAAATGAACAGAGATCAGTCTATCGTTTTTGAGATTGCATCCAAGTACTGCATTTCAGATTCTTTTGTTGACTATGATGGCTACTCCATTTTGTCTAAGGGATTCTTGCCCACAGTAGTAGATATAATGGCCATCTGAGTTAAATTCACACATTATAGTCCATTTTAGTTCGCTGATTCCTAAAATGTCAATATTCACTCTTACCATCTCCTGTTTGACCACTTCCAATTTGCCTTGATCCATGGACCTAACATTCCAGGTTCCTCTGCAATATTGCTCTTTACAGCATTGGACTTTACTTCCATCACCAGTCACATCCACAGCCAGGTGTTGTTTTTACTTTGGTTTCATCTCTTCATTCTTTCTGGAGTTATTTCTCCACCAATCTCCAGTAGCATATTGGGCATCTACCAACCTGGGAAGTTCATCTTTCAGTGTCCTATCTTTTTGCCTTTTCATACTGTTCATGGGGTTCTCAAGGCAGGAATACTAAAGTGGTTTGCCATTCCCTTCTCCAGTGGACCACATTTAAGGATGCTTAAATTCAATCTAATCATCAGGAAACATCAGAAAAACTCAAATCAAGACACATTCTTCAAAATAACCTGCCTACAATTTTCAAACACAGCAAAATCTTCAAACATGTCATGAAAGCTGGAAAGACTACAGAACTATTCCAGACTGAATGAGACTAAAGAGACACAATGGAATAGAATGTGTGTATCTAAACTGGATCTGTATGCTGTAAAGGACATTGTTGAGACAACTGGCTAAACCTGAATGGGGTCTGAAGATTAGATGGTGTAATGAACCAATGTGAATTTCCTGATCTTGATAGTTGTATCCTGTTTATCTAGGACAATGTCCTTGTTTGTAGGAGCACACAAAAGTTAAGGGGAAGATGGTAAGACGAGAGTAAGGCTGGCATCATACTCTCAACTGGTCCAGAAAAAAAGAAGGTCTTTGTCCTGTGCAGTTGATCCATGAACAACACACATTTGAACTCTGCTGGTCCACTTATATGTGGTTTTTTTTCACTAAATATGTACTAGAGTACTACACATCTTCCTCTAGGTAAAAAGACAGGGGCTTGGGTCCATGAAGATTGGAGTTTTACTCTCAATGAGACTTAATGACTCTCAATCGTAATGAAGTACTGACTTCAACAGCTTTAGATTATGCATTTGTATTTTCTCAGCATTAATGCAACTAACATTTAGCATGTCTTTAATTACAAGAAGTTTATGGCATCTCCATAGAACTAATTTCAGATTCTACAGCCTCAGGATACTGCAAACATGTTTAGAATGTGTTTTCTTTAAGTACTGAATTCAGTCAGACTATTCCAGAGAACAAATTACCACTCTAATCTGTGTTGGGTATTTGTAGGCGGTTTCTTTTATTATCTGATGATAATGCTGATAACAGTCTGGACCACCAGGGGCTTCAGAGGATCTGACCACCCTTCCTTTTCTTCCTTATACCAACCTATGATGAATCCCAAATTCCTCTATTTTGGTTAACTTTTGTATTAGTCAGTGTTCTCCAGAGAAAAAGAACCAAAAAGGCATGTGTTTCTGTGTCTGTGTTTATTACAAGGCATTGGCTCATGTGATAATGGAGGCTAAGAAGTTATAAGATCTGCAGTCAAGAAGCTGGAGTCCCCAGTAGAGTGGATGGTTTAAGTTATAATTCTAGTCCAGAGGACTGGGAACCAGAAGAGCCAGATGTCTAGTTCTATCCTGAAATATTGGCTCTTCTTGAGACTCAAGAAGTTCCTGGTAGTCCAATGGCTAAAACTTCCCTCGTAGTCCAGTGGCTAAGACAGCACACTCCCAATGCAGGGGGCCCAGGTTCAACCCCTGGTCAGGGAACTAGATCCCACATGCCACAGCTAAAGATCCCTTGTACTGCAAATAAGACCCTTTGCAACCAAATAAATAAATAATAAATTTTAAAAAAAGAAATCCTTTCTTATTTGTAGGAAGATCAGCCCTCTTGTTCAGGCCTTCAACTGATCGGATGAGGGCCCCCCATATTGAGGAGGGCAGTCTGCTTTACTCTATCAAGTTACATGTTAATTTCATCCAGGAACACCCTCAAAAGAAACACCGAAGATAATGTTCGACCTTATATCTGGGCACCCTGTGGTCTAGTCAAATTGACACATAAAATTAACCACTACTGCTTTATTACATACAGTAAGATTCATGAATTTTAAATGAGCAGTTCAATGGACTTTGACAAATGTATAAGTAGTATAGCAACTACCACAATGATGATGAAAAACATTTTCGTCAGCTCAGTATGCTTCCTTGTGCCCCTTGCACTTAATCTCTTGCCCCCAAACCCTGCCTCTGACAACCATTGATCTGCTTTCAATCACTATAACTTTGCCTTTTCTAGAGTTACATAAAAGTGGAATCACATAGGATGTAGTCTTTTACGTCTGGCCTTTTCACTTAGCATAATGCATAATGATTTATTCATATTGTCAAGCATATCAGTAGTTCATCCATTGTATGGATACAGCACAATTTGTTTGTCCCATTCATTCACTGAAGGACAATTGGTTGTTTCTAGTTGTTGGTAATTACCAGTAGACCTGCTATGAACATTTGTATATAACAGGTCTTTGTATATAAGTTTTCACTTCTCTAAGTACCCAGGATGGGACTGCTGGGTCATATGGAGAGTACGTATTTAAGCTGCCAAAATGTTTCTCAGAGTGGTTTTATCGTGTTGCATTCCCACCTGCAATGCACGGCAGTTCTAGTTGCTAAGTATATCCTAGCTAACAGTACTTCAGGAGCAACCGTGAAGGAAGTGTAAGGAGGAACAGAAGGAGAGAAACTGGATGCTCTAGAAACTAACTAAGCTACTTTAACTGAGAAAACTTCAGAGTGTAGATACGTGAGGCAAAAGTAAGCAGGGAAAAAATGATGGTAAAGAGGCAATTATCACTTAAAATGTAGTGAACATTTGCTGAAACAAAAGGAATTACAGGTTGTGTAACTGTGGCAGATAGAGTCAGAAGAAAAATAAGTCGTATTCAGTAAATGAGGCAACAGTTAGGAAAAACAGACCTGGTGACTGAAGATAGAGCAAAGTGTTCAATAGAGGACATTTCCTCCCCTTGTTCTTCCTGTTACTCCACCTGCAGTGTGCCCTTGTTATTGAGGAACAATTTATGTTTTTACTACTAATTAAGTATAAATATACATATAAGACTCATCTTCACGAGGGCATATAGTATAACACAGTGTCTCTGAAGCCTTAATATGCTTGGGAATCACCTGGGCATCTTATTAAATGCAGCATCTAATTCAGTAGGTCCAGGGCAGGGCCTGAACTTCTGCATTTCTAATGAGGTTCTATGTGGGGACTGCAGACTGCAGGCTGGTGGTTATGAGTGTAGACTTTGGAGCCAGACTGCACAGGTTCAAATCCTACCTCTGTCACTTAGAGCTGTGAAACCAGGTCACATTTCTTAGCCCCGCTCCCTCAACTTTCTCATCTGTAAAATGGAGATGACATCAGTGCACAATACCTCACGGAGGCATTTTGAGGATTTCGTGCGTCAGTATACGTCAGCACTCAGACCAACGCCAGGCACATAGGAGGTGCCATACCATCTTCCTTTAGTTTTCAACAGGTTCCACTGACCCAGGCAGCGATGTGTCTGACAGCTTTAAACCATGCTGACTGGTGTTTTAGTTCCTCCTGGGTCCTGTGACATACTTCTGGTGGCAGCCACCGGTTCTACTAGTGCTGCTAATTAAGAAGCCCATTCAGAGTCACTAGGCTGAGACTGTCCCAGAAAAAGAAAACCCACTGAAAGGATTTCAAAGAGAGAGAAACTGACCATTCAGTGTGTTTTACCTGGTGGATATGTCACCAGGTTCAGCCCCATGGGGCGGCCGGGGTCTCCACACAATAGATATTTCTACAGGCTGGACTGTTGCTGGGCCGGTGCTCGGAGAGCGTGTTTGAAAGAATTTTCAGCCTAACCTGAGGGCACAGCTGCTTGCTCAGATTGCTGCTCCCGGTGCCCTTCCCTCCAGGAGAAGCAGGCAGTCACTCGGCCACACCAGCCAGTGCACAGACTCTCTGTTGCTGTTTGCATCCTGCCCCTTTAATCTGCCTCCAGCACCCCTGTAGACAGCCTAATTGGTCCTCTGGATCCAGCCCTCTTTGGCCTGTCAGCTCGGCTCTGTGTTCATGGCCTGCTTTCATCTCCCTGCTTGCTTGGCACATCGCTCTGTTCTCATAGCTTTCTGATACTAAAACGCAGCTTGCAGAGCTTGGATGATCTTCATACCATTTCTGCCTCCCTGTTAGTAACCGGACTAGAAAAACAGCTGTTAATCTCAATTAAGTTTTGATTGCTAATTAGCAGCTACCTGTCAGGATCAAGCCACTCTCTTCCTGGTCCCTTTAGCTATTTCTCATGCAACCGGTACAATTGGTTTCCATGAGAACCATTTAGCTAGACACCTTCTTGACCAAAACTGCCACCTCTTCTGTGGCTTTTGTAATATCTTTCCAGTAAGCTCTGAGGTTCCTTGTCTACCTCCTGCTCCCTGGTTTTCTTAATTTCATTATTCAGCTAGTTTCCGATGGACGTCACTCCATCTCTATTGCCAGTGTGTCTTGGAGAGGAAATCAGGGGATTAACAAGCCCATTAATTGAAGTCAGGTTAAGAACCTGTGCTTTAAAATTGTGTCTTTAGACTTCCACTCTCTAGTTCTGCATGTAAGAAGCCTGGGAGGTGTCACTCCATCCTAACAGATAAAAAGTTGATCAAACTGAAAAGCCAACAAATTGGAAGATTTGATTATTTCAAACCACTCTTTTTATCACTTCCAGGGGACCATAGAGGAAGCAGAGACATGTGCCTCACCTTTTAATGATTTCTTTTCAATAATTTATGCTTAAAGGGGACATTTCACCCTATATTTACCTCTAGCATTTAATAGGTTAAAGGTCACTCACGGCAATATATTTTAGACTGATAATTTAACTTTGTTTCTCCCAATAGTTAACCATCTATCCCAGAATCATTTTTTTTAATAATGAATCTTTTTCTCACTGATTTGTAAAAGGCGAAAGATTTATTCGATCTGAAGAGAAACCAGAGTACCTCTCACTGATTTGTGATACCATCTTTAATATATACTAAGTCTGCATCTATACTGGGGTCGATTTCTGGGCCATCAAATCCATTACATGGATCTGCCTGCCAATTCTTTTGTCAGTAGCACACTGCTTTAATTATTGAAGTTGCATTATCTGGTAGGGCAAGTTCTCTTTTGTTAGTCTTTACTTTCAATATATTCTTGACTATTTTTGCCTTTTATTTTTAAAATTATTTTGTCAGACTCTCTTCTCCCTCTCTAGTATTTCCAAGAGGACTTCATACAACTACTAAGAATTTTCTGAAAAACTGGCATCACTTTTCCAGGGCAAAAACACTCTATCAATTTATTTAAGACTTCGTTTACATATCTCAAATTTTCACAGTGTTCTGCAAACAGTCACATACTTTCCTAGGCATTTTATCTTTTTTGTTGAAATTATGAAGTGGAACTTTATTTTTCATTACAGTTTCTTATTCCCATTTTGAGAGAGATTTGGGGGTGGAGTGGGGGGTGGATATTTGCAATAAGAGAATTCAATGTGAGTTGGGGGTTTTGGCTCATGAATGTGGGTGTTTATCTTGGATTTCAATATGTTTGAATTAATGGCAGTGCTTGGTGGCTCTTGACTAAAAACTCATAATAATATGCTTGCATTATGCTGAATTTTCACAATAAAACAAAAAGAATGTTAAAAATCTAATAACAAAAATGTAATTCAGAGTTAAGCTGCTCTTCAGTAGCCAGGGACAATGGAGTGCATCAAGCATACAATTAAGCAGATACCCTCTTTTTCATTTTATCCAAGGCCAGTTCACTTAGCGCCTGAGTATTGCTAGAATATGTCAGCCCCTTAATAATATTTTTTAATTTAGTTGATATTCCCAAATGATCTTTCCAATTTTGAATGATGTTTTGTACGTTGCCTTTAGTTCACAAAGCAGAATGTATTCTTCCAGTAATAAAATCTTATCCTGGTACTAAAATTCAGTTAGGCATGCTCTGAAGATACGCTAACATGAAAATGCTGTTTCATAATACTAGGGGATATATAAATTTGAAGAAAAGATTATCTTAGAGGAAAATCTTACTCAAAAAGTTAAATAACCATAATTACAAAAAAGAAAGGAAGAAAATCTCAAAGCCTAACTTAATCATCAAATCTAAAGTATTTCATCAGATGTAAGATACCACCATTATAAAACACACCATTATTTTGTGTACTGCAAAGAAATAAAAAGATTCTACCAGGTATGTTATGTCATGCTGTAGATTATAAGACTCATTCTAGTTTTAGAGATTTTAAAATTGAGGGGGAAATTTTACTTTTTAGAATCAATGATATATGTTAGAATGCCTTCTGTAATTAACAGAAACCTGATTGAGAAATATGTTGGCTCACATCCTGGAAGCTGAGAGAAGGACAGCTTCAGGAAGGGACTGATCCAGAAGTTCAATATTGTCATTAATGACCTACTATCCTATCATAGGGTCAACTTCATTCTCTAAGGCTCGTTCCTCTTCTAGGTAAAAACATAGATGCCAACAGCAAATGGACTACAGAATTCCATATTTACATTGAGCAAAGGCAGAGGACTATTTCCAAATACTTGAAAAGAAATTTCCTAGACGTCCCTAACCAACTTCACATGTTCTCAGCAGTCCAACTCCAAACTGAGTCACTTACCTGAATAAACTATGCTCTGAGCTGTGTTGTCCAATATAATGAAGACTTACTCTTATGGTTGTCTGCAGAGGCACATGGACCCTCACTTAAAATTTGCTTCCTGATGCTGAGAATGATGCCATATATACACCAAGGATATGAAGTTTCATAACTTACATGACTGAGGTCTCTAGAGAGAGCAGGGCAGCCCTCTGTAACAGAGTTGAGACAGCTTGAGAGTGCAGGGATAAGAGGCTGGACTGATTGCTTATTATAGTCAGGGATGGGGCCAGTAGGAGCATTACATGGTGTGAGCAGGAGTCTATGTGGTTTGAATCATCCATCAGTGCCCAAAGAGGGAGCACCAAGGCTTTCTTCTGAGCTTGCATAGATCTGGGGTAAAGGTAAAGAGAAGGATGAGGCTTAAAGGGTATCAGAAGTCAAATATCAAAAAAAATAGAGCATTCTTATTATACTCTCTAAAGGCGACTGTCTACATTGTCTACATTTAAATAATTTAAGTTAAATTAAAATTTCAATTCCTCAGTCATACTGGACACATTTCAAGTGCTTGGTAGCCACATTTGGTCAACTTACCATCTCAGAAAATACTATTGGACAATGCTGGTTGCTAGAGCAAGGGTCAG